>NC_057941.1:715000-747500 GCF_018555375.3 Anguilla rostrata
CAGAAGGCTGGGGGAGTGGAAGCAGGCTTAACAGCAGCAGCATCAGACTGGGATGTGCAGACAGGGTCACATCAGAGAGAGATGTGCGGGGTCACATCAGAGAGGGATGTGCAGGGTCACATCAGAGAGGGATGTGCAGGGTCACATCAGAGAGGGATGTGCAGGGTCACATCAGACTGGGATGTGCAGACAGGGATGTGCATGCAGGGTCACATCAAAGAGAGATGTGCAGGGTCACATCAGACTGGGATGTGCAGACAGGGATGTGCATGCAGGGTCACATCAGAGAGAGATGTGCAGGGTCACATCAGACTGGGATGTGCAGACAGGGATGTGCATGCAGGGTCACAGACAGGCATGTGCATGCAGGGTCACAGACAGGGATGTGCAGGTCACATCAGACTGGGATGTGCAGGGTCACAGACAGGGGAGCTAAATAATAGCCCCACGTGATGATGTCATCGTTCGTGCCAAGCCCAGAGGATCCGGTGTTGCTGCATACCATCGCACCCACAGGCCTCGCCTCGCTGCTCACCGGGGACCCCCGAAAAATAAAACGCCCTCGGGAGGTGCGTGTGCCGGCCGCTGGGAGGGAACAGTGAGGGTTAGCACACTGCACTGGGAGGGAACAGTGGCGGTCAGCACACTGCACTGGGAGGGAACAGTGGCGGTCAGCACACTGCAGCCCCTTCATGCTCTTCCCATGTATGCTTTTCGCTCGTCTTCTGTGATTTGTTTGTTGTTATAGTTGCTGGTTGAGCTCCAGCTCTGGGAGCTAGAGGTGTGTGCTGGTTAGTATGCGTAACACAGGCTCCTGGTCCTGGGACCAGATGAGGCGCTGGGATGGGACGCTGGGGAGGGGGATGCTGGGGGAGGGGGATGCTGGGGCGGGACGCTGGAGTGGGATGCTCAGGCAGGGTTCTGCCAGCAATAATACTCCCTGGGAGCACAGCGTGTCTTCAGGTTACTCCCTGGGCTGAACCCAAGCCCCTCTGACATCACACCCCTCACCCTGCCCTGTATTACCTGCATTACCTGTGTTACCTGTGTTACCTTTACTGCCGGTGGTACCTGTGCTGCCGGTGGTACCTGTACTGCCTGTGCTGCCGGTGGTACCTGTGCTGCCTGTGGTACCTGTCCCCAAACGTAGACCATCCATCCTAGCGGTGAAGTGCTCTGGCTCTCAGCGGATGTGTGGTGTGATGTCACAGTCCCTGCTGCGGCTCTGGAGTGTGGGATATCGATCTTTTTCACCCCGGCTGTGTGTGAGAGAGAGAGTGCTGTGGTGGTGCTGATGGGTTGGGATTGCTGAGGGGGGGGAGGTATGTACGGGAGTGGGGGACTGCAGCTGACCTTTACATTTCACTTAACAAGCCTGCCAGTGCACTTGTTAATGGATCTGATCAGATCTCTCATGAATGGGAGTATTAATGGATCTGATTGGATCTCTCATGAATGGGAGTATTAATGGATCTGATCAGATCTCTCATGAATGGGAGTATCAATGGATCTGAGTGGATCTCTTATGAATGGGAGTATTAATGGATCTGAGTGGATCTCTCATGAATGGGAGTATTAATGGATCTGAGTGGATCTATTATGAATGGAGGTGTGAATGGATCTGAGTGGATCTCTTATGAATGGGAGTATGAAGGGATCTGAGTGGATCTCTCATGAATGGGAGTATTAATGGATCTGAGTGGATCTTATGAATGGAGTTAATGGATCTGAGTGGATCTTTATGAATGGGGTTGAATGGATCTGAGTGGATCTCTTATGAATGGGAGTATTATGGATCTGAGGGATCTCTTATGAATGGGAGTATTAATGGATCGAGTGGATCTATTATATGATGATGGGGGCATGTATGGGAATTATGGATCTCTATGAATGGGATATCAAGATCACAGTGGTCCGCGTTATGAGTGGGGCATTTCTGGGAATTTAACTGGCACACGATCTGACAAGGTTACCCAAAAATACACACTCTGTGTGACATTTGTGATGGCATTGTCCCAAACCTGGGTTATTCTTGATCTGTGAACTGAATTTGCCCGTGTTACCCGACAGCATTAATTAATCTTAAATACTGTTGATGGGGCTAATGTCAAAACTTGTGTTGTGTACTTATGCTGAGTTACTAAATCTGAATTTGTTACAGTGATTTCTTCTAAAGCATAGTCTGTGTCCTTCAAACACTGTTTGAGGCTGAGTGCTAAATTTAAACTTAATACTGCATAGTACCTGAGTACTAAATCAACACTGAGTACTAAACCAGCCCTGAGTGCTAAATCAACACTAAATACTAAACTAGTCCTGAGTACTAAATCAACACTGAGTACTAAACCAGCCCTGAGTGCTAAATCAACACTGAGTACTAAACCAGCCCTGAGTGCTATACCCATGGTGAGGACTGCACCAGTATGGAGTTGCACAGATTGGTGGACCAGAGGAATCAGTGGACACACCAGAGCGATGTTCAGGCACCCAGAGCTTGCCCTTAATACCTTCACCTCCTGATGTCATTTAGACTCTCTGCATTCTGGGTTGGGGTGGGGGGGGGCAGATGCAGCTGAGATTCATGTTCCAGATGATTACTTGATGACTTCATGGAAAATAAGCAGCACCCCCCCCCCCCGCAGCCACACAATTAGATGGTCTGATAGGGCTCAGGCGCAGGAGTGGCAGGATGTGATGCGATTACTCTCCAGGACTTCCTCTGTCCTGTTTTTTTCCTGCGGCTCTTAATGTGTAAATGCCTCTAATGGTTCCTGTGCAGGTCTCCTTATCTGGTCTGCGTGGCATCGTACCTCTGAGAGCCAGGCTGGCTGAGCCAGGCCCCCTGCTCCCTGCCCCAGACCCTACCCACTGCCTCCTGCCCCCTGCCCCAGACCCTACCATGCTCCCTGCCCACTGCCCCCTGCCCCAGACCCTACCCACTGCTCCCTGCCCACTGCCCCCTGCCCCAGACCCTACCCACTGCTCCCTGCCCCCTGGCCCAGACTGCAGGCAGGCCCACTGCCCCCTGCCCCAGACCCTACCCACTGCTCCCTGCCCCTGCTCCAGACTGCAGGCCACTGCCCCCTGCCCCAGACTGCGGGCAGGCCCTGCTCCCTGCCCAGACCTACCCACTGCCCCTGCCCCCTGCTCCAGACTGTAGGCCCACTGCCCCCTGCTCCAGACGCAGCCACTGCCCTCCCAGACTGGCAGGCCCACTGCCCCCTGCCCCAGACTGCGGGCAGGCCCCCTGCTCCCTGCCCCAGACTGCAGGCCCACTGCTCCCTGCTCCAGACCCTACCCACTGCTCCCTGCCCCCTGCTCCAGACTGCAGGCCCACTGCCCCCTGCCCCAGACTGCAGGCCCCCTGCTCCCTGCCCCAGACCCTACCCACTGCTCCCTGCCCCCTGCTCCAGACTGCAGGCCCACTGCCCCCTGCTCCAGACTGCAGGCCCACTGCTCCCTCCCCCAGACTGTGGGCAGGCCCACTGCCCCCTGCTCCAGACTGCAGGCCCACTGCTCCCTCCCCCAGACTGCGGGCAGGCCCACTGCCCCCTGCCCCAGACTGCGGGCAGGCCCACTGCCCCCTGCCCCAGACTGCAGGCAGGCCCACCGGACGGCCTGCTGCCCTGATCTCTCCTCCTCTCTGTAGATTTCTCTCCAGTTCCTCTGGGCCACCGGTCTGTTTGCGATGCTTTGAGCGCTGCTCCGCCTGTCCTCCTCACAGTCCCGGGGCGATGAGCTTCAGCGTTCCCGCTAACGTTCCGAGTGCCGGAGTTTCCTCCTCTGGGGGTCGGAGCAGGGCTGGGCTGGGAGGCCGGCTGGAAGCTCACACACAGCTCGTGGCTCTGCAGCTTGGTACAGAACGCCCATGTTCTCCTGTCCCTCTCAACCTCCACATTTCTGTGCTTTCTCGGGATGAGCTGAACACGGGGGAACCTGCTGGCCAGGGAAGGGCGGTGACTTTCGTTCTCTCCATCTCAGCCCAGGCAGAGCTCACTCAAAACAACAGCGAGGGCGGCACTTTTAATTGCCACTGTGAAATACTTTGCATACCCTGCTGAACATTTCTGCTAGAGGACCTGGTCAAAGCTGGTTAAGTTGGTGGAGTGAAATGCTGGCCAGGCAGGAGGACTATTGGCTGCTCAGCTGGACAACCAGCTAAAACCAGCTAGAATTGTCAAAAACACAGTTTAGGCTGGTTTAAGCTGAATTTTGCAGCAGCCCTGTTTATTTGCTCCATAACATTGCAATGCATTCCACTCAAGGAAGCCCTCAAGAAGCTTATTTATATAGTTATATTTCCCCTGGTCTCTTCTGAACACACCTTAATGAACTGGATCGGCTAAAATCCATGTGGTTTTACATCTGTTCGTAAAGCCCAGTCTGAACTCGAAACTCGGCTCTTTACTGAGCCAGACGTCTGTATTTTTCTGCTGATGTAACTGGAGATGTGTAATATTTTGATGAGGGACTGTGAGGGTGGGGTTAGGGTTGGGGTTCAGGTGCTCTGGGGTGTGTGACTGTGAGGGTGGGGTTAGGGTTGGGGTTAGGGTTGGGGTTACAGGTGCTCTGGGGTGTGTGACTGTGAGGGTGGGGTTAGGGTTGGGGGTGCAGGTGCTCTGGGGTGTGTGACTGTGAGGGTGGGGTTAGGGTTGGGGTGCAGGTGCTCTGGGGTGTGTGACTGTGAGGGTGGGGTTAGGGTTGGGGTGCGGATGCTCTGGGGTGTGTGACTGTGAGCGTGGGGTTAGGGTTGGGGTACGGATGCTCTGGGGTGTGTGACTGTGAGGGTGGGGTTAGGGTTGGGGGTGCAGGTGCTCTGGGGTGTGTGACTGTGAGGGTGGGGTTAGGGTTGGGGTTGGGGGTGCTCCGGGGTGTGTTTGGGAAAGTGACGGTCTGTTTTTCGATGTTTCAGGTTTCTCTGATGTGCCCTGAAGTGCCTGCGCCCCGTGTCCTGGCCCCCCCTTGGTGCCCTCCCCCCGCAGGATGGATCTGGCCCCCCCACGCCAGACGGAGCTGGACGAGCTGGACCTCCAGCCGGTGCCCGTCCTGTCCATCGACCAAATCCGGGCCATCCGGGCCAGCAATGACTACGTGGAGCGGCCCCTGGCCCTGGAGTCCGGCGCCCCGTCCGGCCTCTTCCTCGCCCAGGACGAGCGGCACGGCGAGCGGCACAGCGAGCGGCAGGGCGGGCACATCCCACGCAGCCAGAGCCTCCACCACCACGCCCACCTGGCGCAGGTGAGCCACTCCAGCACCGTCAGCTCCCTGTCCCGCAGCAGCACCACCTCCGACCAGAGACTGCTGGGCCGGTCCCGGTCCAGCCTGCTGCCGGTGCGCAGCCAGCCCAAAGCCGAGCTGAAGCCCGACGCGCTGGGCAAGCGGCTGGCCGAGGCGGGCCGCCCCGGCCGCCGCCCCAGCCGCCACCCGAGCCGCCACCTGCTGATCTGCGAGCGGTGCGGCCGCTGCAAGTGCGCGGAGTGCGGGACGCCGCGCAGCCTGCCGTCCCATTGGCTGTGCCAGCAGCGCTGCCTGTGCTCTGCCGAGTCGGCCCTGGAGGGCGCCTCCTGCCTCTGCTGCGTCAAGGGCCTGTTCTACCACTGCTCCGCCGACGACGAGGACGACTGCGCCGACCGGCCCTGCTCCTGCGCCCCGGCGCACCGCTGCTCCCGCTGGGCCGCCATGGGCGCGCTGTCGCTGTGCCTGCCCTGCCTGTGCTGCTACCCGCCCGCCAAGCTGTGCCTGAGCGCCTGCCAGCGCGGCTACGACCGCGCCACCCGCCCAGGCTGCCGCTGCAGCAACACCAACACCGTCTGCCGCAAGATCTCCGCCTCCAACCCCGCCCCCTTCCCCAAGTCCCTGGAGAAGCCCGTATGACGGAGAGAGCCCTGCCACGCCCTGCCACGCCCGGCCACACCCTGTCCCGCCGCACCCTGCCATGCCCCGCCCTCGTCCCAAAGCAGAATCTCGCTCCACATTTCCAGAGGAGGGACCAAAGCCTTTTTGATGTCCAGACTGATGCTGTCGCCCCCCCGGCCGCCCCCCCCCTTCGTGCCCGCGCCATTTCCCGGAAGCGAGGCTCCATTAGAGTCTCCTTATCTGGGCGGTTTATTCTCCTGTTTCTGCGCAGCGAGCAGAAGGATCATCTTCCCCTGGAAGGAAATAGAATCAAACCCCATGTGAGCGCTCAGCGGGGCTGCTCTTCATTTCAGCCAGGCAGGTGTGCTGGGGGAGCGGGGGTGCGGGGGGCACAGGCTGTGCGCTGGTCACTCGCAGAGAACCCCCCCACGGATCCCGATAGAGCAGAGAAACGGGGCCTCAGATTTGGGGAAGAGGCCAGTCCTGGAGGAAAAGGATGGGGAGGTGCAGTTTGACCCGCGCCAGTGTGAGCGGCGACAGGACAAAGCAGCGAGCGCCGCGGGAGAGGCGACCGGAGGACTGCCGAAACCGGATTGGCCGGGCCCCAGAGCTTCCTCATAAAGGACCAATGAGAACGCGCGGCCTCGCCCATCGCTGTGCGTGTGCCGTCGGGAGGGGCTGCTGCTCGGGTTTCTGCTCTCGCCAACCAGACGCCGCTCGCCCCCCCGCCCCCGCTCACTCCCTCACTCACTCGCCCCCCTCGCCCCCTCTCGCTCTCCACCCACCCGCCCGCCCTCGCTCGCCACCCCCCCCCTCACCCTCCTCGCTCACCCCTCCGCTGTCCACTGTCCCGTAGCGGCACTCCCGGGGGGCTCTGTGGAGAGAGAGGGGGGGGGACAACATCGCCTGCAGCAGGCTGGGACCACAAAGACCAAAGTAGCTGAATTTACACGCATTCCTGGGGGGGGCGGGGGCTCAGGATCGTCAAGGAGATTTAGTGGAGGAGCACAGTCTACCTGTACCTGCACACCTGTAGACTCTTTGGGGGAGGGGGGGTATGCAGGCTGCCCGTGTGGTGTATGAGAGGAGCTGAAGGGACTGGACTGTCTCCCTGCTGGGGGGGCAGGGGAAGGGGGGCGGTGGGGGGTGTGGGGTGGGTTTGGGTGGGAGGTTCCTGTGGCACAGTCTTTCTGTCCGATGCACTGATGAAAATGAATTCTCTGTGTCGGCTGTGCAGATGTGGAGTCGTATGCACAGCCATCCTGTCTGTTAGAATTACTTTGGTATATTTTTGTATGTAAACACTATTATTATTAATGCATTGTTATTTTTATTCTTTTATTTCTTTTCTTATTGCTCCAACTGATATTGAGATTTACCTTCAGTCGGATGCCTGAGATATTTTTAGCCCCCAGAAATACAGCTTTGTCCTGTGGGGGGAGTAGTCTTACTCCTCTGCAACACTGGGTCCAGGGAAACCACCACCACCATCATCATCATCATCATCCACATGACTGCCACTCAGAGATGCAAGCTCTGATGTGTTTGATTGACAGCTTCAGTCTGAATGTGATCACGTTACAGAAGCCGCAGTGTTGATGACCCCCCGACCCCCCCCCCCACACACACACACACACCCCTCCCCTGTAGGAATCCGATGAGACAACTGCTTTGCTCCACAATGCAAATCTCAGAGCCCCCCCCCCCAACCCCCCTTCGCCACCCCCCCACATTTGGGCAGTATACAGAGGGAGGGGCTCAGTGTATTGGGAGGGGCTCAGTGTATTGGTACATGCATTTTACAGGAATGTTCCTCTGGTGCTGTTTGCAGGCTGTAGACTAACCACTGTCTGTTCCCCTCTTGTACTAGTATGTATTGCTTTGGTACAATTGGCATCTTGTATGTTGTAAAAGAATTTAAGGAATATATAAATATATATAAATATATAAAATTCTATATAAATGAATATATGAATATAAATTTTACACTTATTTTTTCGTTGCTGACATTGTCGACGAGTCACAGATATTTATTTAAATTGTTATGATGAAAGAGAAGAATTATTTATTTATTGGTGAAGAAATTGTGATCATATTTGGCTTTTCTTTCTTTTTTCTTTTTATTTTCTTGTGAAGAGATGTGGCTGCCATGGACCTTCCTGGCTGCAAATCCTAATAAAGGGTGCTTTCAGTGACAACGTCTCTTCAGCTGCTCTGTCCAAGGATGGGGTGTGGATGGGGTTTCATCTGTAAAACATTGTGTAATGTTCGATGGGTTTTGTGCCTCAGGAATTTGTTTCTAGACACAATGTTTGTTGCATATCAATGTTTGTTTGAAGTGGACAGATTACAGCCTGCATTCAATGTTTAGAGCATCTTTGGTGTTTGATGTGTGTGTGTGTGTGTGTGTGTGTAGGTGTGATCACACTTTTTCACACAGTATCAAAGACATTCTAACAGACATTTTAATGTGTGTTACCTGACTGTTTAGCAATGGGTATCTGTCAGAATATGTATAGAGCTGTATGAAGGAGCCGTGTTCAGGTCTGTGTTGAGGCACAGTGTTCAGGTTTGTGTTGAGGCACAGTGTTCAGGGCTGTGTTGAGGCACAGTGTTCAGGGCTGTGTTGAGGTGCAGTGTTCAGGGCTGTGTTGAGTTGCAGTATTTAGGGCTGTGTTGAGGCGCTATGTTCAGGGCTGTGTTGAGGCGCAGTGTTCAGGAGCTGTATTCAGGGCTGTGTTGAGGAGCTGTGCTCAGGACTGTGTTGAGGCGCAGTGTTCAGGACTGTGCTGAGGCGCAGTGTTAATGGCTGTGTTAAGGCAGAGTGTTCAGGGCTGTGTTGAGGCGCAGTGTTCAGGGCTGTGTTGAGGCATGATACTCAGGGCTGTGTTGAGGCGCAGTGTTCAGGCGCAGTGTTCAGGACTGTGATGAGGCGCGGTATATAGGGCGTGTCTGGGGGCACATGGGCTTTGTCTAGTCTGTGGATGATTACACCACTCCCACACTGCTGACTGCTCTATAAATAAATAATCAAGACCAGGCTAGCCTAATGGCATCTGAGAGGAAGGAATGCAGATGTGCGTGTGTGTGTGCGTGTGCGCATGTGAGTGCGCATGCATGTGCGTGTTGCTCGTTTGTGTGTGTGTGTGTGTGTGTGTGTGTGTGTGTGCGTACGTGTGTTGTGTTTTTGTGTGTGTGTTGCGTGTTTGTGTATGTGTTGCGTGTGTGTCTCCCTTCCCCGCCCCGCCCCTTCCCTTCCAGAGACAGCTGCAGATCTGTGACATGCCTGGGAGATCAATAATTGTAGACCCATTCCACCCATACCCTCCTCCAGCATGCTCTCCCCATTTTGACCCATTCCACATACCCTCCTCCAGCACACCCTCCCCATTTTGACCCATTCCACATACCCTCCTCCAGCACACCCTCCCCATTTTGACCCGTTCCACCCATACCCTCTCCAGCACACCCTCCCCATTTTGACCATTCCCATACCTCCTCACACCCTCCCATTTGACCCATTCCACATACCCTCGTCCAGCACACCCTCCCCATTTTGACCCATTCCACCCATACCCTCGTCCAGCACACCCTCCCCATTTTGACCCATTCCACATACCCTCCTCCAGCACACCCTCCCCATTTTTATATCTGTTTGTAAAATCAGGGGATGGACCACAACTTCTCAGGCTAAGAGAAACTGCTACACAATCTCTGTTCACAGTCATCAATAGCCGCATTTCCACCAAAAGTACCCGGAACTTTTAGTCACAGGAACTACTTTTCAAGGAGCTAAAAGGTTCCTTCAGCCCATGGTTGTCTGCGTTTCCACCGCGGTCTAAAGTCCCGTGAAGATTAGGCAAATTAGCCCAGTGACATATGAAAAAGCGACGTTGTCGTTGGTCCATCTGTCCTATGATTTCTTCTGTAACCCCATACTACCACCGAAGTAGCCTACATTATTTTCTAATAACCGGGACAGCCCGGAGGGGTTTATTCCACTTATATACAACGGGTTACCAACAATGACTATATATGGTTACTTTTGTATTTATTGATTTTTATTGATTTAATCACCTGAAATGGAAATATTCTTCCGCAGCCGTTTGGGCATATTTTACCGTTGTCATGCAGAACTGTCGTTGGTAGTTGGACTTGGACCGTTGTTATGCAACAAATAGGATATAACAGGTCAATTGTCAGATTGTAACCGTTTTATATATCCTCTCAAACACATTCATTTTGTTTTTATGCGAACATTCACTTTCATGTCTTGACATCCGAGGCGACAGAATGCATTCACATTCCACAAATAACTGGCAACAACAGCAGAAAACATGCACACGTCGTAAACAATTTACTGTTGAATTGATTTCTTTCTCATCGTCAATTCCATATAGGCTAATTGCAAAATGACAAGAATAGAACGAAAACTTGGACTTGCGTGAAAATTTAAATTAGCAGTGGTGTACAGCCACCGTTTGCTTTCCGTCAAAGTTACTGCTAGCCGAGCAGTGAAGTGTGCCCTCCAGATGCGAACCATGCACCATAAATTAGTCCATAGTCTTCCTGGTCTTTTTGTGGAATTTAAGAATGGCAGAGTAAAATTATGGCAGTCTGAAATAGCAAAAGGGACGATTACTAGAATTAACCTGTTATTTTACCCTGACAAAAAGTGCGGAAGGTGATTTCCAGTTTGCTTTTACTGTATCACCAATATGAATTACGCAGAACTACTGCATACCTCACATAACTGTATCAAACGTTTTGAGTCAATTACAACGGGCTAACAAAGAAAATCCAGAAGTAAACTAAATTCAGCAACCGAATTAAACTGTTTGAATGTTTTGGTATGTAATATGCTGTCTAAAGCAAGAAAAGAACTGAAGAGCACACGTTATAATTCCAAGACGTTGGCAGGCTATAACCAAAAGTAGGCTACTGCACCACATAACATACAAGTTTGATGTCAAGTTATTATGAAAATAAATCGGTTTGTGGCTGCAGATTTTTTAAAATGGCGGTTGAAATAAAACACTGCTAGTAGTCGAACAATCAGAAATGTTCAGCGCTTGCGCCCCACCCCAAAAGTTCCGGTACTTTTGGAAAGTACTACCCCCCGAGCAGGGACTTCTTTGGGGGTAAAATAAAGTCCCCGGAACTTAATTTAGACCCTAGTTCCTGCGGTCAAAACGCACTGAGTTCCTCAAAAGGTTCCTAGTTCCGGGGTAAAGTTCCTGCGGTGGAAACGTGGCTAATACTAGCAGGAAGGTCCTAAATCTATTTTCATTTGTGTGCAGAGGCAGTATTCTCAGAGAACCTCTTTTGCTATTTGATTTTGCTATTTGATTCAGAAGCTGGAAGATAAATTCCTGGGTCCTGCCCTTTCAAATTCTGACCTTTAACCTCACAGGACAGAGACTAGTGGTCAGAGGTCACGCTCCTTCCCCTGCCAGCCCCTCTGCCCTTTTTACCTCCTGCTTCCATGTGGCTCTTGTCTTTTCTCTCAGGCGGTGTCCCGGGCAGCCTTGTGTCAGAGTCAAGACCCCTCTGTATCCTAGTAACAAAGCAACTCGTCAGTCAAACCCCATAAGCCTGTCAATCATTCCACAGGCCATTCTGCAGAACCCCCCCCCAGCCATGTAACTCGCCAAATCTCCCCAGCTCAACTGTGACCATCTTTGTTTAAAATGTTTTTAGACTATTAGCATTAAGCTGTCATGAACGCATTAGCATTGAAAGCTGATGTCATGCCCTCATCCAAGCTGGAGAGTTTTCACTCTGAGTGAGTTGAGTAATGATTGGTCATTTTGGGCTACGTTGCTGACCTCACACCTCTGGGGAATTATGTCTATGAGAGCTGTGCTTAGTTGTGCCGCAGTTGTGCACAGGATTCTTTTCTGGGAGAGACGCTCCCCTGCAGGTAACCTCTTCTCTAACGATGCTACAGCGGGGCTGAGTGGAGGCCACATTCAGAAGGAGGAGCACGAAGAACGAGGAGAAACTCCGCCCTGCTACACTGCTACCGCCCTGCTTCCGCCTTGATGCCGCCCTGCTTCCGCCCTGCTGCCGCCCTGCTGCCACCCTGTGCGCCCCCTGTTGTCGCCCTGCTGCCACACTGCTGCCTCCCTGCTGCCACACTGCTGCCGCCCTGCTGCCTCCCTGCTTCCGCCCTGCTTCCGCTCTGCTGCCTCTCTGCTGCCTCCCTGCTGCCACCCTGCTGCCACTGCGAGGAGCGGACGCTGTCTCCCTGCTGCCTCCCTGCTGCTGCCCTGCTGCTGCCCTGCTGCCTCCCTGCTGTCTCCCCGCTGCCTCCCTGCTGTCTCCCTGCTGCCTCCCTGCTGCCACCCTGCTGCCTCCCTGCTGCTGCCCTGCTGCCTCCCTGCTGCCTCCCTGCTGCCGCCCTGCTTCCGCTGCGAGGAGCGGACGCTGCCGGGGAGGATTGGAGAGGAGGGTACGTTACGCGACTGTGGGCGACACCAGAGCAGGGGTTGATGGGAATGTTTGTAATGCTCAGGGGTCATGTGGCAGAGAGCCAACCCCTTTGCAAGCTGTGAATCTAAGGAATTCAGGGTTAATATCAATCTCTCCTCTTCTCCTTCACCCTATTTTATTCTTTCTCTCTTACTCTCTCTCTGCCACTATAGTACAGAATGAACATGGCTATAGACCTGCACATTTCTATAGCATGCACATAGAATGCACATTGTGATAGAATGTGCATTGCTATAGATTGCATGTTATAGAATGCACTTTTTCACAGCTGCCATCAACATTCCCTCTTGTAAGTGTGTGGAACCTGTTTTTCAACGAATGACCCCAATAATGTTGTAGTTGTTGCTGTGCATTATTATATTTTATAAATAGAGGTTCTTGTTTAGGATATTGCAAAATATTTTTATTCTTGTCATAATATTATGAATATTTACTTTTATATGTATAAAGCCAAAGGGATTTTGATATATATTAAAATAGCCATAAATCAAACAGTCAAATAAGAAGCAACAGTAAATAAGCTCTCTTAATGCAGCCAGGTATTCAGTCATTCAGGCTATTTGCGTATGGATCCGTTATCCACCTTGTGCTCCTGCCAAAGAACCATTTACACTTCCCTGTGTATTTGCTGGATACAGAGCAACTTCGGAGAGAGAAATGGAGAGAGTGCATGTATCATCTGGGATGTGTGTGTGTGTGTGTGTGTGTGAGAGAGAGAAAATAAATGTGTGTCTTCACAGATGTTCTCAATTTTGGTGATCCAATGTCCTCTGGTACTCCGGAAAAAGAGTTCACTGCTCCTCGGGGATTTGTAGCAAGATTCTCACAGTGATAAAGCTGGAGTGGTTCTCTGAGCGTTCTCTGAGCGTTCTCTGAGTGTTCACTGGGGGTCTTTTCTCTGGGGTTGTGTGTGTTTGGATTAATTCCTCTGCAACATGTCCTGGTATGGATCCAGTTTTGATGTGTTTTGCTGATCGGTGGGAAACAAAGCTATTTAGTCTTTTTCTCATTTCTTTTCTTTTGTTTGTGTAGTACAAAATATGTGTTTGCTAATAAGGACAAATGCATGCGTGTGAGTGTGTGTGTGTGTGTGAGTGCGTATGCTTGTGTGTGTGTGTGAGAGAGAGTGTTGTGTGTGTGTGTATGTGTGTGTGTGTGAGAGAGTTGTTGTGGTGTGTGCGTGTGAGAGAGATGTGTGTGTGTGTATGTGTGTGTGTGTGAGAGAGAGTGTTGTGTGTGTGAGTGTGTGTGTGATGTGTGTGTGTGTGTGTGAGAGAGAGTGTTGTGTGTGTCAGAGTGTGTGTGTGTGTATGTGTGCGTGTGTGAGAGAGAGTGTTGTGTGTGCGTGTGTGAGAGAGAGTGTTGTGTGTGTCAGAGTGTGTGTGTGTGTATGTGTGTGTGAGTGCGTATGCTTGTGTGTGTGTGTGAGAGAGAGTGTTGTGTGTGTGTGTATGTGTGTGTGTGTGAGAGAGAGTGTTGTGTGTGTGTGCGTGTGTGAGAGAGAGTGTTGTGTGTGACAGAGTGTGTCTAATCCATGCTAGGGGTTTAGTGGGTTTTAGATAAGAGACAGGAAATGCTGCTGCATTCTCTACATTTTTCCAAATGTTCCGAACTGCTGAGTGCATCGATTTGACCGGACACAGCCTGACCTGGGGGGAGGGGAGGGGGGGCGGGGGGATGCTGGGGGGGGTGGCTGGGGGGCTGAGGCCGTGGCTTTCCTGCCCTTGTCTCCTGTCCCTGCACACAGAGAGGAAACCCGAACCCCAGCGCTCCACACACCTATGCGCTCATAATTAGACCTTGAAGCTGCAGCAGGACTCTCCATCAATCGCTCCGCATTTCAGCTGAAACGAGCAAATTATTCACCGACGTGAAATCAATACCAGCAGAGGAATATAAATACTGACATACATTCAAACCGTTATGCGGGAGACCAACATATTAAACACACTTACAGACATATTTTTCATGTCCTCCACATGCTGTAAACTAGAGCAAATATATATAAAATTCATTTTAATGGCATAGTTTATGTGTTTATCGTCTGAATTACAGAGCGCTGGCCAGTCTATGAATAAAAGGAACTGTAATCAATTATTTAGAACCCCTCCCCCTTGCTCATCTCTTCCATACGTTGGTGTTTTTCTGTTGCCTAAGTGCATGTTTGACTGTGTCTTTTAGCAGGCAGTGTCAGGGAGTGTGCAGAAGGGGGGGTCAGTAGAGTGTAAGTTACCCCCCCCCCCCAACCCTCAAAATAATTTTAAATTGTGATTAGGGTTAGAGTTGGTTGACACTCAGAATATAGGAGAATGATTGTGTGTTATTATGTACATTACATTACAAGCATTTAGCAGACGCTCTTATCCAGAGTGACTTACACAACTACTTACATAACATTTACATTGGATTACAGTTGGATATATACTGAAGCAATGCAGGTTAAGCGCCTTGCTCAAGGGTACAGCGGCAGTGTCCTACACAGGAATCGAACCTGTGACCTTTAGTTTACAAGACCAGTTTAGATTACCGGGCCAGCTCCTTACTCGCTGTACTACACTGTACGTGTACAAATACAGCGTACAAATACTGTGAACAGATGCTTCACAAATGATGGTGGCCCTCGTAAGATCTCAATCTCCCCCGTGTGAGAATCTTCAGGCTTAATCCGACCGAGCAAAGACCCCTCAGAGACTCCTGCCTCCAAACAGACAGAAATGTGGAGGCTTCATATGAGGGCTGAGTTTCATCCAGATTAACAGAAATAATCTGATATCCACCCCTGGGGTATCATTGGGTTGAACCAAGCTCAATTTAAGAGAGTCTTATCCATGTGGCGCCGAGCAGCATGTTGCAGATCTTTGAGAGATGGAGCATCCCCGGTAATGCAGGTGTTATCCACAGAAACACTTACAGAAATGGAATCTCGCTCGCTGGGAGGCGGGCAGGCAGGTATGGGGATGTGTAATGGGCGCATTTTAAAGATGGCCGCTCCCCTGCCTGAGCATATTTTAAAGATGGCCACTCCCCTGCCCGAGCGTATTTTCTAGATGGCCGCTCCCCTGCCTGAGCGTATTTTAAAGATGGCCGCTCCCCTGCCTGAGCGTATTTTAAAGATGGCCGCTCCCCTGCCTGAGCGTATTTTAAAGATGGCCACTCCCCTGCCCGAGCGTATTTTCTAGATGGCCGCTCCCCTGCCTGAGCGTATTTTAAAGATGGCCGCTCCCCTGCCCGAGCGTGTTTTCAAGATGGCCACTCCCCTGCCCGAGCGTATTTTAAAGATGGCCGGTCCCCTGCCTGAGCGTATTTTAAAGATGGCCGCTCCCCTGCCTGAGCGTATTTTAAAGATGGCCGGTCCCCTGCCCGAGTTTTGCACGTGTTTTTGGGCTGGTGTTGTACCTGACCTGACTGAGATAAACTCACCGTACCCAGACTGACCTCTGCACAGGTACGCTGGGCCTGAAGCTTCAGCCATTTAGTGAGAACTGAAACAGAGCAGGCTGAAACAGAGCAGGCTGTAACAGAGCAGGCTGTAACAGAGCAGGCTAAACAGAGCAGGCTGAACAGAGTAGGCTGAAACTGGAGCAGGCTAAACAGAGCAGGCTGAAACAGAGCAGGCTGAAACAGAGCAGGCTGAAACAGAGCAGGCTAAACAGAGTAGGCTGTAACAGAGCAGGCTGAACAGAGCAGGCTGAAACAGAGCAGGCTGAAACAGAGCAGGCTAAACAGAGCAGGCTGAAACAGAGCAGGCTAAACAGAGCAGGCTGAAAAGAGTGATTTCCACTGTCACTGAAGTTAAACATTTGGCTGAACCCCATCTCCCTCCCTCCCGCCCGTGTGAATCCCAGGCTCCTCGCCCTTTTAGGTCCTATAGTCTGTGTGCCTGTTCCCAGTACCCAAACCCCCCCCCCCGGACCCCCCGACCGCCCCAGCCCCCCGCCTCTATCCCCCAGAGCTGCTCCAGGAAGTGCATCAGCATCCGAAAGTCGGAGAGGAACTGGGAAAGAACACGCTTGATGTCAGTGGCGCGTATTTTGGGAAGAGTGGGGACAAAGGCCGGGTAAATTTAGAGTCGAGCGGGAAGCAGGCGAGAGGAGCGAGAGGAGTGGGCGAGAGAGGAGCGGGAGTGAGTGAGTGAAAAGGGAGGTGTGAGTGAGAGAGGAGCGGGAGGGACGGAGGAGTGAGTGAGAGAGGAGTTAGGAGGAGTGAGTGAGAGAGGAGCAGGAGGAGTGAGTGAGAGAGGAGCGGGAGAGGAGCGGGAGGAGTGAGTGAGAGAGGAGCGGGAGAGGAGCGGGAGGAGTGAGTGAGAGAGGAGCGAGAGGAGTGAGTGAGAGAGGAGCGGGAGGAGTGAGTGAGTGAGAAACGGGAGGTGTGAGAGAGAGAGGAGCAGGAGGTGTGAGAGAGAGAGGAGCAGGAGGAGTGAGTGAGAGAGGAGCAGGAGGAGTGAGTGAGAGAGGAGCGGGAGAGGAGCGGGAGGAGTGAGTGAGAGAGGAGTTAGGAGGAGTGAGTGAGAGAGGAGCAGGAGGAGTGAGTGAGAGAGGAGCGGGAGAGGAGCGGAGGAGGAGGAGAGGAGCGGGAGAGGAGCGGGAGGAGTGAGTGAGTGAGGAGCGAGAGGAGTGAGTGAGAGAGGAGCGGGAGAGGAGCGGGAGGAGTGAGTGAGAGAGGAGTTAGGAGGAGTGAGTGGGAGAGGAGTTAGGAGGAGTGAGTGACAGAGGAGCGGGAGGAGTGAGTGAGAGAGGAGTTCGGAGGAGTGAGTGAGAGAGGAGCGGGAGAGGAGCGAGAGGAGTGAGAGAGAGGAGTTAGGAGGAGTGAGTGACAGAGGAGCGGGAGGAGTGAGTGAGAGAGGAGCGGGAGGAGTGAGTGAGAGAGGAGTTAGGAGGAGTGAGTGAGAGAGGAGCGGGAGAGGAGCGAGAGGAGTGAGAGAGAGAGGAGTTAGGAGGAGTGAGTGAGAGAGGAGCGGGAGAGGAGCGGGAGGAGTGAGAGAGAGAGGAGTTAGGAGGAGTGAGTGAGAGAGGAGCGGGAGAGGAGCGGGAGGAGTGAGAGAGAGAGGAGTTAGGAGGAGTGAGTGAGAGAGGAGCGGGAGGAGTGAGTGAGAGAGGAGTTAGGAGGTGTGAGTGACAGAGGAGCGGGAGGAGTGAGTGAGGGAGGAGCGGGAGGAGTGAGTGAGGGAGGAGCGGGAGGAGTGAGTGAGGGAGGAGCGGGAGGAGTGAGTGAGGGAGGAGTTAGGAGGAGTGAGTGAGAGAGGAGGGAGAGGAGCGGGAGGAGTGGAAGAGAGAGGAGTTAGGAGGTAGGAGTGAGAGAGGAGCGGAGGAGTGAGTGAGAGAGGAGTTAGGAGGAGTGAGTGACAGAGGAGCGGGAGGAGTGAGTGAGGGAGGAGCGGGAGGAGTGAGTGAGGGAGGAGCGGGAGGAGTGAGTGAGGGAGGAACGGGAGGATTGAGAGAGAGAGGAGCGGGAGGAGTGAGGGAGGAACGGGAGGAGTGAGTGAGAGAGGAGCGGGAGGAGTGAGGGAGGAGCGGGAGGAGTGAGCGAGGGCTCGCTGCTTTCCCACAGTCCCGCTCGGAAACGGGGCCTGGCGGAACCATCCCCCATCCCGCCCCCCCATCCCGCCCCCCATCCCGCCCCCCATCCCGTAATAATCACTGAGAAATAATCACCAAACAAATAATCACTGAGAAATAATCACCAAGCAAATAATCACTGGGCTAAAATGTGCCATTTTGAAGAACGTTGAAGAAATAGTGATGCATGTGTGTACTCAGAAAATACAGAGATTACATTAATTTTTTTCCCAGGTAGGGAATTAATTATTGCAAATAAAGAGATCAGTTGATTCCACATACAATACTTTCACAAACACATTTTTAAATGCACAGTCTGATAAACTATCTTATTTTTTAGACGCACATTCTAACAACAGCTAAATGAATATAGCAGTTCTGCTTGAGATGAATACCTAGTGAAAGCAGCCTATGTCTCCATCTAGTGGTGAGGGGAAAAAGTCACCAACAAAAATATACAAAAGAAAATGCTGTTTTAATTTACACAAAAGAAAAAAATGCTTTGCAACTTATGACAATTTATGTGGAAAATTTCACAAGTGTGAGACCTATTTGTTGTAATGTAATTTCTTACAATTGTACTACCAACCCTTCAACTGATCATAATATTCTAGTTAAAAGAAAGATACAACAATGACATTATTATTATTATTATTATTATTATTGTTATGACAAAGAAGAAGAAAAATAAAGGCAATTATTTGGCCCTTATTTTGGTCCTGATGCAGATATGAATTAGAGGTTATTCAGTAAATTGCTGTAATCTTTGGAATATAAGCACCTGCAATACTCAGATCAGAACAGAGTCCTGCTTTGCTGTATTAATGTTTAGAGAACCTGAAACAGCCATAAAAACACAGGATATGACATCTCATCTCTGAAATGCTTTTGGCTGTTACTCAAGAGCTCATGTATTTAACAGCGAAGAGCTTCTTCAGCAACGATACTCACTGGAAAAAACCTCCATTCTGATCTTGCACTCATCAGCAAAGCATTTAGAGACATTCCAAGTCATAAATATTTTCATCTGATTGATAAGAAGTGATTAATATTAAGAAATTTCAGAGAACAATTAAAATGAAACATTGTATATAGAAAAATAAATGAAAGTTATGCATAATTACTTATTATTTAGTTTACATGAAACTAACTGCTCATCACAATTTTTATACAATGATTGTTTTTTTCCAGTGATCAGATATGTTAGCCTGTTGTATAAGCAGCTGACGCACACTGGTGTCTCTGCGCTGAAGTGGGAGAGTAATATGAACTGAACTCCGCCCTCTTTTCTGCTCTGAAATACTGCTGCAAAGTGGGGGGGCGGGGGGGCGGAGGGGGGGCGAGCACTCAGTGTTGGAGCAAGTCGAATGGAAGCTCGATGGAATAAGTGCTAAGATACAACTCTATTTTTCTTTGTACTACCATTCAGCAAAGATATGAATTATGCAGCAACATTCAAGCTTACAGCATGGTCAGTATGACTCCTGTGCAATCAACATGCTTTTAGACTTTTCAGCTGTAATAATCATAATGGCCACAAGAGAACAGTATTGCAGCATTTTTATTTATTTATTTATTTATTTATTTGGTTTTTTTTTTTCAGCTTGGGCCTGCAAAAATAGATTTTATTTGATGTACTTTGCAAAAGGGTATGTTGTAAAAGTACAATTCATTAGCTCACAACTATAATAATGAAACCTTTATAACTGTAAACCAATGCTTGTACGTGTGTGTGTGCCTGTGTGTGTCTGCGTGTACATTTGTGTCTGTCTGTGAATGTATGTGTGCATGCTTGCGTCCATGTGCATGTGTGCAGGCATGTGTGTGTGTGTGTGCGTGTGTGTGTCTGCGTGCATGTGTGTGTGGGTGTGTGTAGGTGCGTTTGCTTGCGTGCTCATACAGTGACTTATGGCTTTAAAGAAGTTTGGCTAATGCATCATCTGTCAGAGGTGTGTGTAAAGTTGGCCCTGAGTTTTGACACGCTGGTGAAACACACTGACAGCAGGCTGTGAGGTTGAGGAGTGAATGGGATGAGACAGCATACAGGGCTCTGCTGTATCTGCTCTATCTGCTTTATGTGCTTCCTGCCTCCCTATTAAAACAGGCCCTTTCTGCTGTGTAACTGACAGCCTTCACTCTCCCCGCACTTGGCTGCCAGGCTGAATGGACGTGTGAGAGCAGATATTCAGCCAGAGGGATTCCGGAGCCGGGCCCGCTGGGGTCAGAACCCTGGGCTGCGAACTGCCGTCCTGCCGCCCGGGCATGTGTGTTTTGGTCTCTCAGGTGTGAGGTTCTGTGTGTTTTGATCTCTCAGGTGTGATGTTCTGTGTGTTTTGATCTCTCAGGTATGAGGTTCTGTGTGTTTTGATCTCTCAGGTGTGAGGTTCTGTGTGTTTTGGTCTCTCAGGTGTGAGGTTCTGTGTGTTTTGGTCTCAGGTGTGAGGTTCTGTGTGTTTTGGTCTCTCAGGTGTGAGGTTCTGTGTGTTTTGGTCTCAGGTGTGAGGTTCTGTGTGTTTTGGTCTCTCAGGTGTGAGGTTCTGTGTGTTTTGATCTCCCAGGTGTGTTCTCTGTGTTTCACTCTCTTATGTGTGGTTCTGAGCATTTTGGTCTCTCAGGTGTGAGGTTCTGTGTATTTTGGTCGCTCAGGTGTGAGGTTCTGTGTGTTTTGGTCTCTCAGGTGTGTTCTCTGTGTTTCACTCTCTCATGTGTGGTTCTGAGCATTTTGGTCTCTCAGGAGTGGTTCTGTGTGTTTTGGTCTCTCAGGTGTGAGGTTCTGTGTGTTTTGATCTCTCAGGTGTGCAGGTGGGTTTACTCTGTGACGGTGCCTGTGTTTTGACAGTGCCCACAGTACTGCTGC
This sequence comes from Anguilla rostrata, assembly GCF_018555375.3. Taxonomy (NCBI): domain Eukaryota; kingdom Metazoa; phylum Chordata; class Actinopteri; order Anguilliformes; family Anguillidae; genus Anguilla; species Anguilla rostrata. The sequence continues at coordinate 735,764 of NC_057941.1, forward strand.
TTTTACAGGAATGAGTTAGCAGCAAAGGGTAAGTTTAGATGAATGAGTTACCCTAACTGAGTTATTACCCCCCCCCACCCTCACCACCCCCCCACTTTCCTACTCCCATTGCTACCCACCCCTCTGATATACAGTATGTGTTTCCTCTCATCCAGTCTGACAGGAACACATTTTATCTGCTGCACAAATCCCAGCCCATTCTGACCAGCTTTCTGAGACAGTCCATTTAACTGCCAGAGTGTCTTTCAGAGGACACAGGCTGCTGGAGACTGTGCTGACTGCAGGACACAGGCTGCTGGAGACTGTGAGTACTGCAGGACACAGGCTGCTGGAGACTGTGCTGACTGCAGGACACAGGCGGTTGGAGACTGTGTGGACTGCAGGACACAGGCTGCTGGAGACTGTGCGGCCTGCAGGACACAGGCTGCTGAAGACTGTGAGTACTGCAGGACACAGGCTGCTGGAGCCTGTGGAGACTGCAGGACACAGGCTGCTGGAGACTGTGCGGACTGCAGGACACAGGCTGCTGAAGACTGTGGAGACTGCAGGACATAGGCTGCTGGAGACTGTGCGGCCTGCAGGACACAGGCTGCTGAAGACTGTGAGTACTGCAGGACACAGGCTGCTGAGCCTGTGGAGACTGCAGGACACAGGCTGCTGGAGACTGTGCGGACTGCAGGACACAGGCTGCTGAAGACTGTGGAGACTGCAGGACATAGGCTGCTGGAGACTGTGTGGACTGCAGGACACAGGCTGCTGTGTGGACTGGAGGACACAGGCTGCTGGAGACTGTGCGGACTGCAGGACACAGGCTGCTGAAGACTGTGGAGACTGCAGGACATAGGCTGCTGGAGACTGTGCGGACTGCAGGACACAGGCTGCTGGAGACTGTGCTGACTGCAGGACACAGGCTGCTGGAGACTGTGGAGACTGCAGGACACAGGCTGCTGAGACTGTGTGGACTGGAGGACACAGGGCTACCATGTGCCCTGAGCACCAGGACCAGGCAGGTGGGCTCAGAGTCGCCCTATTTCAGTGCTGGCTCACGGGTTTAGGTTTCTCACCAGTGATTCACAAAGACGCAGTCTTCAGTTTGCTTAACTGCTCAGTTCCTCTTTGCATTTGCTGGGAAATATTCATACTTAATTTAACCTGTCAGATAAAAAAGATTAGCTCAGTTTGAACAGCCAAATCATGATCATTAATTTTGAACTGGAATTTTTTTTTCTGAGTATAATGATTTCCTCACCCCCCACACTTTTGGTTACTAAAATTACTTTAATTAATTATCTGTAATTATTGTCATTTGAAAGCAGTCAGTTGAGAGCCTGTAATAATGTTTAAGATATGCGTGGATAAGAAGTGGTTGAGAAGGCGTGTTCACGGACATAATGTTCTGTTCTTTCAGCTTGCAATTATAATGAGGAATTGAAAATAATATAGTTTAATCATATTTATGTTTAATTTCAAAGTGAAAATCAAAAATATTCTTGAGGATTCTGAGATTTATTATCACTCTTTTGAAATCTTCAGAAATCATGTACTTTTGCCTATGCTCCTTCTGTTTCCCTGTTTTTTTTTTTCTTTTCTAAAAGCCAATATTTTTAACCACGATGCATGCAATACAGCTTTTCGCCATTTTATTATTCTTTAGGAACAACAGACAGCTTTGAGTTAAAAAAGTTCAGTATGGACAAAATGTTCCCCCTCCAGACAGTGGACTTTCATGCATTCTGTATTCAAAAATACTTTACAGATTGGATGTTGCGGGCTTCCTGTTTTATTAAGGTCTACTGACATTTCTGGGGCAGATGGAATTCTGGGACTTGTAGTTCCTCCTGATCATGATTGAGCATATGTACCTTTATATATCAGAACTGTACACCAAGGAGTAATGAAGAGAGGAGGCTTCCAGCAGCACATCACAAGTTAGATTGTAACCTTTTTCTTCTTTGTTACGTGGGAATGCTGTGGCAGAACCACTGATTGGTGAACTGAGGTTCCATTCAGTGTATTTCAAAGGATTTTTCTGAATGCAATTGAATTACATTGACAAGGTGTAACCACACTAGTTAATCGCCTACTAAAATCATAATTTTTGCTGCTATAACTGAGTTCAGTTATAGCAGGACAGGCCTCAACATCAAGTACAGAGCCCCCCCCCCGGGCCATTCCCCAACACCACCTACAGAGCCCCCCCAACACTTACTACCAAACCCCCCCCCCCCCCCACACACAGGACACAAGTCTGCAGTAAAGCTGAGGCAGAGATTAATCCGAGATACAGAGAGACAGAGGAAACAACAGCGAGACTGAATGTGATAAAGAGGTGCCTGATATCAGAAAGATTTATTTATTTTCTGAGGGGGGGTGGGGGTGGTTAGAAATTGTTGGGGGGGGGGGTTGTATAGAGGTATAAAGGGAGTTCAAGACCAATAAATTTAGAAAGCACAAAAGTCAGAGTTAAAACGAGAGTTTTTTTATTAATCCTCAAAATGAATTAGATTTTTGGGCAAAATAGTTGATTTTCTTTTTTTCCTTCTTTTCTTCCTTTTTTTCAACAGATGTAGAAATGATTGAAATCCCAACTGGCCTCATTATAGCAATTCTCTTGTCTCTGAGGGAGGGCTTAAGGTCTTAGAGTAACGATTCAGACATGATTTGTATTAAAGCCAACAATCTCCCTTGCTGGAAAATCAAATTACTGAAAGCTGAAGGAAAAAAGGAAGAGATATCGCAAAAATATAATTGTTTCTGACTCTGTAAATCATAGAAAAGATCATAAGCAAAGAAATGAGGAGGCGCCAGAAAATCTTATTTCCATTATTATTTTCATTCGAAGGACATGTGGCTGTGCAGTCACATGGGCAAAGTGCACTTGGACATACAGACACAGAGCTGTGTTCTTAGAGTGTGTTCTTAGTCGACCCATTTCAGCTTAGCCCCTCGATGCTTTAAGAATAGTTCTGTTAAAGAAAAAACCCAATTGCAGTCTTTGTTCAGTATATAACGGCATATCTCATGCACACCCAGGAATTCAACTCTTTGCAGAATCCAAAGATGGATTCTCTTGTCCTATTTGACTTTGAATATGTGCTGTTTTTCTATTTTCAGAAAAATGTCTTCCTGGTGAATATATGGAGAGATGGCCTGTATGAGAAATATATATTTTTTTACTACCTTCAGTTTTTATAGATTAAACAGGTTTACTATAGATAGATAGATACAATAGATAACCTCTCTTGCAACCCATCATTTTTTCCACAAGACTTGTCCCTATCTGGAAAATATAGGCCTGCATATGATATGGATTAGTTGGTAGGCCCTATTTTAGGAGAGAAAAAATCATTTTTGCTTACTGAAAAAATGTGTTCACTTGAGTATATCTCCAATACCGAAAGTGCCAGCTCAGGCATACACCTCACATCAGAAGAACAGGTTGTGTGGAGTAACCACGTCATACAGCCATGTCAATAGGGCGTACCATTGCTATATAATGCACAGAAAAATCAGCAGAGTACCTGGCAGAAATATGCTTACAGCACTGATGATTAAAAATGTTTTCTTTTATTTTGATGACACTGGAACCAATTCAAACAATAAATAAAAATAAGAATAAATCTACATTATATATAACTGTGCGATAAAGCAAAAATAAATACCTTCATAAATAACTGCATACAACTATGCAACTACTAGTTATATATATTTTTGCCATGAACTGAATGAGTAGTCTGCAAGCTACTGAAGCAGGTGACAAACAGCCTGCAGAATCACAATGTTTCAAACACAGTCTCAGAATAACTGTAGGCTTTGTATTGCCTTTAAAACAACGGTTATATTCCTATAGTTATAATCGTCAATATAGTAGTGGAATGTATACATAGCAACGTTTGTATTTCATTACATGAACTGTAAAAACAGCACAAAACCTATTAGAAATAGAATGAATAGCATTCAGTTTCATGGAAATAGGAGACAACACCATCCCCAGAAAGTGCTCTTCACTTTCACCTCCCGAACCATTATCTTCGTCATTAGAATGAAGTGTGGCATGAAGTGGTAGTCCTTCTAATAACGTTATTTCAGTAAGACGTTTCTGAAGTATTAGAACTGCAGTGTTGTGTGCTCTGTGCTTTGTGTGTGTTTTCAGCAGCTAGTACTGTTGGTGACAAAACAGCCGATATTTAGCTAAATGTATTCATGGTTTTCAAATGCAAATCTGGTTTTATTGTCGGCCAGTTCAACGTATTTGAGAGAGGCAAGTCTCCACTGCAAAAAGGAAACGATCCAACATTCAGAAATAAAAGTTATTCAACGGATGTTGAAGGGAGTGTTTTATGTGGGTTCAAGGGGTTAAAGTGGTTTACATGCTAATTTTAAAATTTTCAGTTGTGATAGAACTGGTATTGATTTTACAGGACAAAACGTTTCTTTTTTTCCTCAAAAAACCCATAAAATGTACGACCGTACGCATGGGTCATTTTCATATTGTTAACATATTGTGTTCATATTGTTCATATTGTAAATCCTTCCTGCTGGGGAGGGAGATCGCCGCGGCGCGAGCCTGTCTGGACCGAGCGCTAAACGGGCATGACAGGCAGCGTGCGATCGCTCCGCGGCGGCAAGGGGTTGATCGGGGGCGGCGGGGTTTGATCAGGGGGGCGGCGAGGGGGGGTCTGATCAGGGGGGGCGGCGAGGCGGGGGTCTGATCAGGGGGGGCGGCGAGGCGGGGGTTTGATCAGGGGGGGCGGCGAGGCGGGGGTTTGATCAGGGGGGGCGGCGAGGAGGGGGTTTGATCAGGGGGGGCGGCGAGGCGGGGGTTTGATCAGGGGGGGCGGAGAGGCGGGGGTTTGATCAGGAGGGTGTGTGAACGCGGGCCACTCTCCGCTCCCTCGCTCGCTGTGGAGTCAGCGCTCCCCCACACACAGCCCCCCCCCCCCGTACACAGTGCTCCCCCAGCTTACAGCCCGCCCAGCACACTCCACCCCCCCGCACCCCCCGCACCCCCCCAGCACGCAGGCAGCGCAGATCGATACTGCTGCTCAAACCCGGCAGAGAGTCAGGCAGGGCATTCCCCTGGTAAATGAGCAGGGTAAAAATCTATTACCCCAGCCGGGGAAAAGCCAAACTCCAAAGGAAAGAGCAGATCATATGAGGCCGGGCAATAAAAACCAGAGCCAAATAAATATGGATTACTGGAAAATATGGATTACTGGAGAAGGAGCTCAAGTGGGTTCTGATTGGTGAAAAGGTGCTGAAATGCTTTCTGATTGGTGCTCTGCAGTCGGGTCGAAAGGTTAGGCAGTGTTTGAGGATGTGTCGAGAGGTGAGCCTTCCAAAATTAGCCAGCTTGACAGCCACAGAGAGGTCATGCCAACACAGCATGGCAACTGTGCCCTGTGACCACATGGAGTTGGCCTCTCGACAACTCTGAGCATTACAGCAACTCTGAGCCCCACAGCAACTTGAGCATTCAGCAAGTCTGAGCCCCAAAAAGCAACTCTGATCCTACAGCAACGTGAGCCTACAGCACTCTGAGCATTAGCACTCTGAGCATTACAGCAACTCTGAGCCTTACAGCAACTCTGAGCCTTACAGCAACTCTGAGCCTTACAGCAACTCTGAGCCTTACAGCAACTCTGAGCATTACAGCAACTCTGAGCCCCACAGCAACTCTGAGCCTTACAGCAACTCTGAGCCTTACAGCAACTCTGAGCCTTACAGCAACTCTGAGCCTTACAGCAACTCTGAGCATTACAGCAACTCTGAGCCTTACAGCAACTCTGAACCCAGCAGCAACTCTGAGCCCCACAGCAACTCTGATCCTTACAGCAACTATGATCCCCACAGCAACTCTGAGCCCCACAGCAACTCTGAACCTTACAGCAACTCTGAACCCCACAGCAACTCTGAACCTTACAGCAACTCTGAGCCCCACAGCAACTCTGATCCTTACAGCTACTCTGAACCCCACAGCAACTCTGAGCCCCACAGCAACTCTGAGCCTTACAGCAACTCTGAGCCTTACAGCAACTCTGATCCTTACAGCAACTCTGAGCCTTACAGCTACTCTGAACCCCACAGCAACTCTGAACCTTACAGCAACTCTGACCCCACGACTGAACACCACTCTACTTAGCTACTCTGAGAGGAACATGGAGGAGGGGCTGCAGTACTGAGAGGAGTGTGGGGGAGGGGCTGGGGAGACTTACCTTTAGGGGTACACTTATTTGGGGTGCCTAGAGTGAAGGGGATTGGGAGGCCCCCGGAGGGGAGGGGATTACAACTTCATCCGCAGCTAATGAGGGCACTCAGCACCCCGACCCGCGGATCAATGGCCAGGGGCCAGTACGGCCTTGCTCGGGCAGATTGGAGAGAGGGGAGGGGCCAGTAAGGCCTCGCTCGTCAGGAGGCAGTAAGCCTCGTCGAGAGAGGGAGGGGCCAGTAAGGCCTCTCTCGAGCAGAGTGCAGTGGCCGCGGTAGAGGGGAGGGCCAGTAAGGCCTCGCTCTGCAGGAGGGCCAGTAGGCTCTGGCGAGGGGAGGGGCCAGTAAGGCCTCGCTCAGGCAGATTGGCGGGAGGGGAGAGTGGTCTGCTCTGTGTGTGACGTGCGTGCGTGTGTGTGTGTATGTGTGCGTGCGTGTGTGTGTGCGTGTGTGTGTGTGTGTGTGTGCATGTGCGTGTGTGTGGATGTGCGTGTGTGGATGTGCGTGTGTGCGCGTGTGCGTGTCCGAGCGTGCGTGCGTGTGTGCATGCGTGTGTGCGTGTGTGTATGTGCATGTGCATGTGCGTATGTGTATGTGTGTGTGTGTGTGTGTGTATGTAGATGTCTCTTTTTCCTGACCTGTTTTATTTCTCAGTGTCAATCCCTGATAATCTCGGGGCAGAACTCCATGATAAGTCATTAATCCTGAGCAGCGCGCGTGTGGCCAGGCTGGTGCTTGGGCAAACACCATCTTGATATGGTAAATAGCTGCAGCACTGAGAACCGTGCACAGAAAGCTGGGAGCTGGAACCAGCAGCATGGGGTTAAATTCTTTCAGATCATGTACACATAATAGGACCCATTAATATTCATGGTTTCAGGTACAGCGAAGGTTAAATTTTACTTACTTTTCAAATCTCATTACTAATACATGACGCCAATAAGAATATTCAAAGCTGCCGGGTGACTAAAGGTTGATGAGATCTCTACCTTCCCACTGACATTTAAACACATTACCATTTCAGCCCCTTCCCTCCCAATCGCAAGGAGGGAATAAATTGCTGGCTAATCACGGCTCACCCCGGCCTGCGGCAGGCTTCGGCCTGAATTGGGATATTTTTCACAGCCCCCATTAAGACCCCGACTGCCTTCGTGCCCCCCCTCCCCCCCCCCCCCCGAAAAGCCCACATATCCGAAGCTGGAGGATCTACTGCACAGGGGGGCGTTTGGGCCGGAAAAACGGACAGAGACAGAAGCAGATGAGCAGGTTTGTACCGTGCAGCCGTAGATAGATAAGAATCACTCGCACACGCTGCGTTTCTGTTTGTGAGTTCCTGCGTTTCTGTTTGTGAGTTCCTGCGTTTCTGTTTGTGAGTTCCTGCGTTTCTGTTTGTGAGTTCCTGCGTTTCTGTTTGTGAGTTCCTGGTTCTGTTGTGATTCTCGTTCTGTTGGAGTCCTGCAGATTATTCTTATAAATTCATGAGCAAGTTGCATTAAGAAATTCGCTAGATGAATACCGCTTTGGAAATCGCTTCTTCAGAAGAACGAGGCTCCTGTGGCATAAGAGCCAGCTGGAGCAGCGTGGAGGAGGTGTATCTTCGGACGGGGGCTCGGTGTCTGTCTGTGGGTCTCCGGACTGCAGAAGCAGGGCGATGTGCTGCCCGGGCATCAGCTGGGGGGTTTGGACGTACGTTGCCCGCGCACCCCCCTCCTGCTCGGCTTCAGTCTGCAGCGCCCCAGTCACTGCAAGTCAGTCACGTTGGAGCAGCACCGTGAGCCGTTTCACTAAAGCTTCAGCCCCTGAGTCACGTCCACTAACGCCTCTGAGTCAGTTCACTAAAGCAAGCGCTCTGAGTCAGAAGTTTTCTGGGAGCTGGAAGGTGGTAGGGTGGGGGGGATGGGGTGGAGGGGGGGTGTTTAGATTTGTCCCCAAGTGGAGCCTTTCATTTAAGCTTAATTTAGAGCCGATCAAAGGGAAGCTCTAATATTATCTAAAGTCCTTAGATACTGAGTGAAGTTTGTGAGGGGGTCTCAGGATGAGATATCCCATTGCCCCTTTTCCTAAAACCCCCCCCCGCCCCCATCCACCTCCCCTCACCCCGTTTTAATCCCCCTAAGGCAGTTTGTCACTAAATAATATCTGCAAATTGACAGGCCAGTCTTTAAGCCTTTAAAGTAACCAGCGGATAAATTTTTCATCTTTTCTTTTCTGTGAATGATACTCCCAGGTCCGCCCAGCCCCTGTCCCAGACGGGCCCCCCCACACGCTCTGGATTCATCCTAAACGCAGCTAAACGGCTCTCACCACAAATAATGCATAAACAGCTGTTTTGCCCAAGTAAGTTATCCTGTTAAAAGATTCAGAACCCTCTCCCTCACTCTCACTCTCTCACCATTAATTCATCAATTTCTTATGATAGCAACAGTTCTTTTCGGCGCGGGTGTTTAAGCACCAATTAAGGGAGGGATCTCCTGGACTTCCTGCCCAACCGCCGCCCCTCTACACGCACCCCTCCCACGGTCACCCCCCTCCCCCCCCAAAGTCCCTACGCCTCCACTCCTACGTGCCCCCAAATCAGGGCCCCAGTGTGGAGGTTTCCAAATCGCTCTCCTTTATTAACTTTTTAGCACTCTAAATATTTTATTTAAGATAATTACTAATCAAAAGAAAGGAAGCAGACATCAAGTCAATCAAAAGGACTTTTTATGACCAAGTTCCCCAGGCCGGGGACAGTTTTCGGGCTGGTGTAAACAGCGTGGTGAGCGGGGGGCCCGTCCTGGGCGGGCCGGGCTGTCCCGGGGTCCTGCAGGGGCTGGGGGGGCCCCAGACCAGGGCCTCGATTCACTCAGATGTTCCACCATCGCCCCTGTCTCCAAATGGCCGGCCTGGGACGCGAGCTGATTTATACATGTCAGAAGATCTGTGGTCTGAACCCATGGGGAGGGAGCGAGCCTGTCAGCAGCGCTGGACTTATGATTTATAATTTAAAAATGGACAGAAAGCAGAAAGGTCAGCACTTTATTTTTGAAGTCTGGCCACTTAATTAAAATGAGTTCAGACGTGAGTGACTGGCTCTGATTCTGGGCAGCGGGGGGCTGGAGGCTGGGGGCCGGGCGGAGAACCGCTAGCGCTGCTAGAATGAGAAACATCGCCGCTCACTTTCACCCGCTCTACCAGGGAAACCTGCGCTCTGTCCACTAGAGTCTCTCACTTTCACCCGCTCTACCAGGGCAAACCTGCGCTCTGTCCACTAGAGTCTCTCACTTTCACCCGCTCTACCAGGGCAAACCTGCGCTCTGTCCACTAGAGTCTCTCACTTTCACCCGCTCTACCAGGGCAAACCTGCGCTCTGTCCACTAGAGTCTCTCACTTTCACCAGTCTACCAGGGCAAACCTGCGCTCTGTCCACTAGAGTCTCTCACTTTCACCCGCTCTACCAGGGCAAACCTGCGCTCTGTCCACTAGAGTCTCTCACTTTCACCCGCTCTACCAGGGCAAACCTGCGCTCTGTCCACTAGAGTCTCTCACTTTCACCGCTCTACCAGGGCAAACCTGCGCTCTGTCCACTAGAGTCTCTCACTTTCACCCGCTCTACCAGGGCAAACCTGCGCTCTGTCCAATAGAGTCTCTCACTTTCACCGCTCTACCAGGGAAAACCTGCGCTCTGTCCACTAGAGTCTCTCTCTTTCACCGCTCTACCAGGGCAAACCTGCGCTCTGTCCACTAGAGTCTCTCACTTTCACCGCTCTACCAGGGCAAACCTGCGCTCTGTCCACTAGAGTCTCTCACTTTCACCCGCTCTACCAGGGCAAACCTGCGCTCTGTCCACTAGAGTCTCTCTCTTTCACCGCTCTACCAGGGCAAACCTGCGCTCTGTCCACTAGAGTCTCTCACTTTCACCCGCTCTACCAGGGCAAACCTGCGCTCTGTCCAATAGAGTCTCTCACTTTCACCCGCTCTACCAGGGCAAACCTGCGCTCTGTCCACTAGAGTCTCTCACTTTCACCCGCTCTACCAGGGAAAACCTGCGCTCCGTCCACTATAGTTTCTCACTTTCACCCGCTCTACCAGGGCAAACCTGCGCTCTGTCCACTAGAGTCTCTCATTTTCACCCGCTCTACCAGGGAAAATCTGCGCTCTGTCCACTAGAGTCTCTCACTTTCACCGCTCTACCAGGGAAAACCTGCGCTCTGTCCACTAGAGTCTCTCATTTTCACCCGCTCTACCTGGGCAAACCTGCGCTCTGTCCACTAGAGTCTCTCATTTCCACCTGCTCTACCTGGGCAAACCTGCGCTCTGTCCACTAGAGTCTCTCATTTTCACCCGCTCTACCAGGGCAAACCTGCGCTCTGTCCACTAGAGTCTCTCACTTTCACCCGCTCTACCAGGGCAAACCTGCGCTCTGTCCACTAGAGTCTCTCACTTTCACCCGCTCTACCAGGGAAAACCTGCGCTCTGTCCACTAGAGTCTCTCACTTTCACCCGCTCTACCAGGGCAAACCTGCGCTCTGTCCACTAGAGTCTCTCACTTTCACCGCTCTACCAGGGCAAACCTGCGCTCTGTCCACTAGAGTCTCTGAGACTCACAGATCTGATACTCAGTCTCAGATAGTCTCTGGTTTTTGGGTAAACAGGGTCAGGCCAGCCTGTGCTGCTGGGTCTTGCACAGATCTCTCAATCACCGCTACCAGGCAAACCTGGCTCGTCCTAGTTCTCACTTTCACCTCTACCAGGGGCTTCATATTCTGCGCTCTGTTACTTCACTTCTAAGATGGTCTCGGTCCCCCCCTCTGCCATCTTCTGTCTCACCGCTCTACCAGGCAAACTGCGCTCTGTCACTAGAGTCTCTCACTTCACCGTTCCGGCAACTGGCTCTGTCACTGAGCGATCAGATCGATATCAAGCTCTAAGTCACAGATCTGTATCAGTCTCAGATAGTCTCTGGTTTTTGGGTAAACAGGGTCAGGCCAGCCTGTGCTGCTGGGTCTTGCACAGTTTTACAGAACACTTGACCGAGAGCACAGAGCTGCGCCTTCTCAAACCGGGCTTCTATTCTCCTTTATTATTAAATGTGTCGCTCTGCCATCTTGTTTTAATCCTTTCTGATGAATGGGATCTCACAGCCACGCAAGATTTTCGGGGGGGATGCACGCGGATGGACGGCCCTGTCTACGGGACCTCCACGGGGGCGGGCCGTGTCCCACCGCTCTACACGGGTTCCCCTCGCTCCTCCTGAACACCCCGTTCCCCCACACAGAACTAAAACAGCCTTTCTCTCATGTCAACAGCTCATTATCTCAATTACCAACCTAATCTCCATACCGTTTATTACATTAAAATAATTACCCTCTGATTTCCTTACTCGTGCTAATTAATTTGCTAAGCTTACTGCAGTTTTTATTTATTTATTTAATCCGTGATTAATTAGGATTTTTAATTTAAATTGGTAGTTGTTTCCGTGCTCATTAGCTGTAGCATATTAACTTCAGGGGCACAATATATCCTCCCGGCTGCCTGATGAAGGGGGAAG
>NC_057941.1:750000-835000 GCF_018555375.3 Anguilla rostrata
GCAGCAGTAGCAGTAGCAGTAGCAGCAGTAGCAGTAGCAGCAGCAGTAGCAGTAGTAGCAGTAGCAGCAGCAGTAGTAGCAGCAGCAGTAGTAGCAGTAGCAGCAGCAGTAATAGTAGTAGTCTTTGCAGTCTCGGGAGCAGCAGCTGTGTAACAGACTCTGACAGGTTGGCAGTACCAGGCTGTGTTTGGCTGATAAGATGCAGCAGCACAGCAGGTTTCCCTCTGTAGGGTTTACTGAAGTCAGACACAGATTCAGCACGACTCTCATCTCTGATGGAGGAACAGACAGAACTCTGCAGCTTTCACTGATTTAATTCCTAATTTTTTCTCTATTAAACAGACACAGAATAGCAGGATACATCTTTAAGAACCTAAAATGCCTTGTGATTTAAACTGGTTTTTAAAAAAAAAAATTTTTTAATACCCTCGTGCAGAAATTTTTCACCCCCCGAAGCACTTGTGGGATGCCTTGGGCGGTACAGCGGCTAATTAAATTAGCAGCTAAATTAAAACTTGATTATTCCCAGGATGGCTGGTGGAAATATATTTACACAGTAGCATTTATCTTTTAAAACAAGCTGCCCCTCTCTCTCTCTTTCAGCCGGGCGATTCCCCTTCTCCCCGGCGGTGTCGCGGGTGGGGGGGGCTGTCTGGAGGCCCGGCGGCGGCTCGGGCTAATTGCATTAATCTGAACTCTTCTGAAAGTCCTTCTGAAGAGGCTAATTGCGTCTCCAGGTCCCGCCCTCCACCGCAGCGCTAAAGGGGGACAGCCGGGATCCGGGGCTTTTCCGCGAGTTCCACTGCACGGGTTCCACTGCACGGGTTCCACTGCACGGGTTCCACTGCACGGGTTCTGCCATGAGCATTCCGCTGTGTGTGGTGTCATGCTGAATACTGTAATAACCCTTTAATAACACTGTAATGCTTTAATAACACTTTAATAACACTTTAATAACACTGTAATAACGCTTTAATAACGCTTTAATAACGCTGTAATAACACTTTAATAACGCTTTAATAACGCTTTAATAATGCTTTAATAACGCTTTAATAACACTGTAATAACACTTCAATAACACTGTAATAACGCTTTAATAACACTGTAATAATGCTGCACTGGGCTGCTGCCTGCGTCTGCTGAAGAGATGAATAAGCTCTTTTTTTAGCGTAAAAACCTCAGAAATGACCCGCCGATGTCACTCCTGTGTTTTTCTGAGAGGCTTCTAGAATGGGTTGTAAAATTAATCTTAAACCTCCAGGCTGGCGGCTCTTTATCATCTCTAAAAATGGTTCTGTGAAGATAAACAATATGTCCATCCACACCCTGTGATGGAATGATTCACTAGCCATGCTATTCGGTGCATATATCTCAGGTTTGGGTTTTGTAGATCACCCTTATGTATTACACATTTTATTTTATTTTATATATTCATTAATTTTATGATGCATTGATCATGATTTGACTAAACCCCCTCGGGGTTCAAATCAAGGACTTGACAGGAACTCTCCTTCAGAACTCACCAATTGCACTGGGGCAGTTCTGGGACACAGACGAGAAACTATTTCCAAATATCACAGGAAAAAGCAAAACCATAGCCGTCAATTCCAGAGTTAAAAATCGACCATGATTAAATTCAGTCGCAAAGTTTGGACCTTCTATTTTGACTGATATGTAGGTGAGAAAATGGCTTTGGAAGAACGGTGATATGACGGCCATGTCTTCACACTGTGACGCTATTCTGTACCTCATTAGCCCGTACATCAGTCACTGTGCTTCTAACTACAGTACATCCTCTGCGCTTCTACATCCTCCATGTAGGGTTTGGGTTTCTCTGAGGGCTGGGGACTCAGTGTTCAGCATGTGAGCAGCTAAGCTAAGGTCCATAGAGAGCGGTTCAGCAGTGCAGCTATGGGAGAATAAACAGCCTCGCTGTTTTAGCTAGCGCTCCTCACAACTCCTCAAAGCAGCAACATTGGGAAGTTGTTATCTTTGTAGCAGTAACATTCAGGGTCCCAAAGAGAGTCTTAAAAGTTCCTACATATCACAACTGTATGTCTGCAACACTGCTCTAAAGTTCATATTATTGCTCTTTGTTGAAATTCTGGAGCTTTCAGGAAACTTGCAGAGGCACAAACAATCGGTGGGGAGTATCATGCTTACAATATCAGATTCGCAGATAAAGTCTTTCATGCACATATCTAATGGCTGTGCAGGTTGTTTATGTGGATACCAACCTGTCTAAAGCCCGTAAAGCATTGCATATTCACTGTCATCTTCGGTCCTTATTCTGTTCCACCCTTTAAGGCACTCTTTAAGGTGTGAGGTCACAAATATGGGGTTGGAATGTTCTTAACTGAGCATTCTAATGCTGATGTCACAATCACTGCTGGTAACTGAAAGCAGTGGAGTTCTAGAACTCTGACTCAGAATTTTGAAGAAACTTTCCAAAAAAACCTGTTGTTGAAAGAGTTAAAGGCCCATTGGAGTGCAGGTCCTGTCTATTATGACCTCAGAGAGACGGCCTGTTTGTTGGGGTGATGGCTTACAGGGTGGACACAATGCACACGCAACAATATGGCCCTGCCCGATTAAGCACTGTGAACCAGCCAATGAACATGTCCGCATTCTGCCCTGCCCCCTTCCCTGACCCCAATGGAACGCACCCATCCCGCTGATAATAACCTGTACCCCCCCCCCCCCCTCACGTCAGGCCCCACAGAGCCACAGGTGGCTCTCCACAGACAGCGGGCCAGGCTCTGGCACACAGGACCCGCCATCCGTCATCCGCCATCCCGCCATTCATAATTCACCAGGAAGCAGCACATCCAGGCCCAGTAATGGCGCACTCTGGAGCTGCAGACCCCCGACACAGGACCGTTTAGGAGATTCCTGGCTGCGGGGGCCCCCTGGCGCTCCTCGTCTCCTGTCGGACCCTTTGTGAGTTGGCCGGAGGGGTCATGTGGAAGGCTGAAGATCCGTGCCCAACTTATTTTGTACCAGCAAGCACAAGTCTCGGTGGACATGGATGAATCTGCTCAGATCCATGTGGCGCTATGGCAACAGCAGCGATGGCACTGATGGAGGCACAGTATGTTCTGTCTGCAGCAGTGGAAGACATTATGTCATGTTAAAAATTTGCCCCACATATTTAAAAAATAAATAAATAAATAAATAATGGCTACCCTCATACATACAACTTCTTGCATATATTTGTCCAGTAATATGCAAGATGCAAATGATTTTACCAAAATATTCCAAAAACACATTACACATATGAAGGAGGTCACAGCTGATATTTTGGCTGGGACGCCGGTCCCATTCTGAGATGTGCTGAGCACTATCTGGGCCTTAGCATGTGTTAGCATGTGTTAGCATGTGAGCAGAGATGCACGGTGTTGTGGTGGGGGGGGGGCGCTCTGTGTGTGTGTGTGGGGGGGGGGGGCTCTGTATGTGTGTGTGTGTGTGGTGGGGGGGGGCTCTGTATGTGTTGTGTGTGTGAGTGTGAGTGAGTGTGTGAGTGTGTGAGTGTGTGAATGTGTGTGTGTGTGTGTGTGTGTGTGAGAGAGTGTGTGTGTGAGTGTGTGTGTGTATGTGTGAGTGTGTGAGTGTGTGAGTGTGTGAGTGTGTGAGTGTGTGAATGTGTGAGTGTGTGTGTGTGTGTGTGTGAGTGAGAGAGAGTGTGTGTGTGAGTGTGTGTGTGTGTATGTGAGTGAGAGAGTGTGTGTGTAAAAGGTTGCATGTGTTTTAGTCGCACACATTAGCTGCCCTGCTGCTCTTGCTCAGCCATGATTTCTCCTGCTCGGCTGGGCACAGGGCACGCGACGCTGGCGCTGCTGTTTGTGAGGGCTGCACACTGGAGGTTAGGGGTCGGTTAGGCGTGCAGAAGCAAAAAGCCGAGGGGGTTGGGGCGGGGGGGGGGCGATTTGTCCTCCCTGCGCCTGATCTGATGCAGGTACACAGGACGTTACCTCAGGGTCCCTCTCTCCCCCAGCTCGGGAGGTGGGGGGTGGGGGGTGGGGGGGGGGCGTGTCCAGAGGCCCTGCTGAGTCTGCAAATGCTCATGTTCCCCTTAGCGGGGGGGGGGGGGGCAGGTGATCTGCCTGGAACCCCTGCATCATTTAACAGGATCGCACTGTGGCATGGCAGGCTCTGTCCCAGGCTGACGAGGGCTTCCTGGCAGGACACACGCCCACACCACTTCCTGCTCATCCCATCCAGTGGGGTGGGGGGAGGGGGTGGGGTGGGCAGTGTACCCCTGACAGAGCCCCCCCCCCAAATTTTGAAATTTGCAATAATTCAAACAATATGTATAGTGCCAAGAGTTTCCACCCCACTGAGAAAAATAATTGTTTTTATTACTTTGAAGGAATTTAGTAAATTGAATATTGGAGAGATTCATAACGACCTTGCATTTGTTTTTCTTTTTTTCAGCTCTATTGGATTATGTTTTGGATAACACAGGGGCCCCAAACATTAGTCCTGGAAACCCACAGTGTCTTTTTGCAACACCAGCAAGTACCACTGTGACCCAAGAAACCAAACAAGTTGAGGTGAGTTTGGCTAAAGATATTACCATCAGTAAACACTGAGTACTGAGCATCACTGGCTGCCATGTTGTAAAGAGTTACATGCGTCTAAGAGCTTCAGCCATAATGTAACGTACTGTCCAGGGGTTGAAAGGTAGGTGTTATTTTTGTCTGAACAGATATATTATCGTACAGTTCAGTGATTGCTGCCACTGTTACAGATGAACGCAGATTGAAGCCAGGTCTCTGTGTTGCATATAGTCTGAATTTGCAACACAGTTTACTTTTTGTTATGACAATGAAAATACAATATAATGTATGAATACATTGGATGAAATATCTCACATCGCATCAGATATTTCCATTATTTGATACCTTATCAAAGAATGCTCAAGCTAGTGCATACATCAGAGAATTCCACAGACGCTGTGACTTCCATAGACACTGTGAATGCTGTTTCTGCACCTCTGATACGTTCTAAACATACAGGCCTGAGGCGGAGCCTGACACAGGGAACTCAGTCGAGTTAAAGACACACCTGTCAGCCGTCAATCGCAATTGAGCTCTGGGCACGGCCTAAGTGAGCAGCTCTGGGCCTAAGGGAGCAGCTCTGGGCCTAAGGGAGCAGCTCTGGGCCTAAGTGAGCAGCTCTGGGCCTAAGTGAGCAGCTCTGGGCCTAAGGGAGCAGCTCTGGGCCTAAGCTGAGCAGCCTGGGCTAGTGGGCAGCCTGGGCCTAAGGGAGCAGCTCTGGGCCTAAGGGAGCAGCTCTGGGCCTAAGTGAGCAGCTCTGGGCCTAAGGGAGCAGCTCTGGGCCTAAGGGAGCAGCTCTGGGCCTAAGTGAGCAGCTCTGGGCCTAAGCGAGCAGCTCTGGGCCTAAGCGGGCAGCCCTGGGCCTAAGTGAGCAGCTCTGGGCCTAAGTGAGCAGCTCTGGGCCTAAGTGGGCAGCTCTGGGCTTAAGTGAGCAGCTCTGGGCCCAGTCTAAGGACAGGCCTGTTTCTCTGCTTGTTTTGGGTACACTGTGTTCTGCTGGGTGAAGCAAAGTGAGTCAGAGCAGAGTGATGCCAAAGATGGAGGTAAAACACCACCTGGTCCCACCCCAGTGGGGGGTGGGGGGGGGTCTGTTATTGGAAAATATTGGGAAGAGAGGAGGGGGGGTAAAGAGGGGAACAAGGAGGTTATATTTTCTGCTTTGCTTGTTCCCCTAGAACCATCTCCTGGCCGGCTGTTTTAATCTGACTAAATAGGATAACCTGCTCTTCATAAAAAATGGATGCTACTTCATTCAGCGGGACCACCCGGCCCCTGGGGGGCCCATAAGCGAAGGGGATGGGGGCCTGGATAGCCAAAATCACTGGCCGTAATTAATTCCCCCATAAATGAAATTTGGTTAAAAAGAGGAAGGGAGAGGGAGGGGGGCGTGAGGGGGGAGGGCGGTTTACCCAATCATGTGGGAGAGTTTGTCAAGCAGGAGATTGCAGTGTAAAATATTAATCAGCCTCCCTCCACCCAGAACGAGCAGGCCAGCCCCGAGAAGGGACACGGCCGCTCAATATTTAATGAGAGGAGCTCGGGCCAGACAGAGCGGCAGAGGCCTGCGACTCCGCGGCTGCCCGCCCCTTTAATACCGCACGGAACCTACCTCCCCTTTAATGTGTAATCAGCCTCCCCTTTAATGCAGCATGTAATCAACATCCCATTTAATATAGCAAGTAATCAAGTAATCAACCTCCCCTTTAACACCATATATAATTAACCTCCCCTTTAATGTGTAATCAGCCTCCCCTTTAATGTGTAATCAACCTCCCCTTTAATGCAGCATGTGATCAACCTCCCCTTTAATGTGTAATCAGCCTCCCCTTTAATTCTGCATGGAATCTACCTTCCCTTTATCACAGAATGTAATAAACCTCCCCTTTAATGTGTAATCAACCTCCCCTTTAACACAGAAAGTAATCAAGTAATCAACCTCCCCTTTAACACCATATATAATTAACCTCCCCTTTAATGTGTAATTAGCCTCCCCTTTAAGTCTGCATGTAATCAACCACCCCTTTAATTCTACATGCAATCAACATTGACATCTCCTTTAATGTGTATCACTCCTATACGAGTACAAGTAATAACTCCTAATGCTGAGATTACCCTTTAAACGCATGTATACCTCCCTTTAATGTGTCACTCCTAGCTGCATGTGATTACTCCTAAGGGCTGGATCTACCCTTTAAAGCAGTCCTGCCTTTTGGACAGAACTGTAAAGTTACAAAAGTACATAAAACCCAACAGAGAGAAGGATAAAGGAGAGGAGAGATGTGCACCCCAGGCCCCATTCCCACAGACCGCTGTGGACCACCATGGACTGCAGTGCACTTCAGGAAACACCTCCCTGTGCGCGCGGAGAGGAGTCTGACCCCCGACCTCCAGGTGTTCTCTGTGTGTTTTTAAACATGACTAACAAAGTTAACTCTAACTCTAACTCTTACTCTGTGTGCCTCGGTCTCTAAATAATTTATGTGCGTATGCATCCTACAGCAGGACCAGTCTCACCTGCAGCACAACTAGTCTCACCTGCAGCAGGACCACCAGTCTCACCTACAGCAGAACCAGTCTCACCTGCAGCAGGACCAGTCTCACCTACAGCAGAACCAGTCTCACCTGCAGCAGGACCAGTCTCACCTGCAGCAGCAGGACCAGTCTCACCTGCAGCAGGACGACCAGTCTCACCTGCAGCAGGACCAGTCTCACCTGCAGCAGGACCAGTCTCACCTACAGCAGGACCAGTCTCACCTGCAGCAGCAGGACCAGTCTCATCTGCAGCAGGAGGACCAGTCTCACCTGCAGCAGGAGGACCAGTCTCACCTACAGCAGAACCAGTCTCACCTGCAGCAGGACCAGTCTCACCTACAGCAGGACCAGTCTCACCTACAGCAGGACCAGTCTCACCTGCAGCAGCAGGACCAGTCTCACCTACAGCAGGACCAGTCTCACCTACAGCAGGACCAGTCTCACCTGCAGCAGCAGGACCAGTCTCACCTACAGCAGCATGGCCGTGTCACACACAGGCTCTTATTGATTTTGTAAACTGAGCCAATGCCACTGAAGGAGGGAGAGAGAGCCCTGTGTGTGAGAGGAGCAGACCACTGCCTGCCCCCCTCCGTCTCTTTCCCTCCCTGTTCTGCTGTATACCTCTCCCCTCCTCTCCTCACCTCTCTCTCTCCTCTCTCTCTCTTTCTCTTTGTTATCAGACCACTTCTTATGTTATTGTCTTTCTTCACTTTTAAGCTGAAGGTTCTGTCCAATTCTTTTCATGTGTGATTTTATCTCTCTCTCTCTCTGTCACACACACGCACACACATTTGTCAGTGTATTGTATACCCATCTATGCCTAGAGTCTGTGCATTTGGAAGTATGCTGCAATCCATATCGACTGAACTGGTTCTGTGTACCTTACAGGTAACAAGTAAAGCTGTTCATAAATAGTCAAACATATAAAAAAAATAGTATTTTATTGCAATTATTACCTGCAATTGAAAAAACTGACTACAACACCATCACAAACTACACCAACCACTGATCTAACATGGTACACACCAGACCAAATAGCCTTATCCAAACGCTACAATTGATCTACCACAGTTGAGGTCTAACACTTGACACCAGGCTGGGTTAACCAACCCATCAACAATCCTACCCTGACCATGTCCCCCACACAACTCCAACCACTGATCACGGATCACAATGTACCTGCATCGGTCATTTTTCCCTCACATCCAACATTTGACTCAAATGAATTCAGTTCCCATCACTCACATCTCGCATGTCTGGGTATTCATAAATGGTTCAGAATCACGAGTACCCCCATATATGAAATTATATTTTTATATTGTCCTGTACGACCCCCCCCCCCCATAGGACCCCCTTCCCCAGGAGTGGCCCGTGTGGTCTTTATTCTGTTTTGTCTGTTAAGTGCAACTTTAAATATTGATGCGGCACAGAGGTGTGCAGCTGTGGGGGGGGGCCTGGGGGGTGGGGGGGGGGGTGGGTGGTGCTGGCCAGGACGACCACCAAGGCGTGCCAAAATTCCCCAAACCTGCAGCTGAAACACAGCCATCACACAGACGAGCCCCAGACGAGACCTCCTTTCCCAGACATTCAGACGGCTGGACTGGGCCATCGTCTGTGTGATCTGCACAGCAGGGAAACGCATCCACAATGAACACAGAGGGGATTCGACTGCTAAAGCTGCACTGCTATGAAGCCTTTCGCAACACAACAACAACAACGCACGCCAAAGTCAGAATCTATATCGCTATCTTATCACTGAATTTACTGGCTGGCACTTTTGAAATCACATGTGTATTTACTTAGACTGCCAGACTACATTGATCAAATGTAAACTGTCAATCCAGGTGGAAACAGCAATGTGTCATAAGCCAGAGTAAAAATGAGCGGCTAACCCTTCTCATTTAACGGGGGATTTAAATATTGATATAGTCTTTTATATATTTGTGGGTCACAGTAAAAGAACGCTCTCCTGGGGCATTAGAGGCCCTGATCATTCATCCTGCAGCTTTTCCTTTGGAGGTCAAATGTCAGGACAAACAGCAGAACTGCTCAACATGCAGCTGCCCTCTGAGGTTCAGTCCTGAGGAAGCCTGTGGCAGCACACTAGTGTGATGCAAACAAACTGGCTGCACACTAGTGTGATACAAACAAACTGGCTGCACACTAGTGTGATACAAACAAACTGGCTGAACACTAGTGTGATGCAAACAAACTGGCTGCACACTAGTGTGATGCAAACAAACTGGCTGAACACTAGTGTGATGCAAACAAACTGGCTGCACACTAGTGTGATGCAAACAAACTGGCTGCACACTAGTGTGATGCAAACAAACTGGCCAACTAAGCATTCGTAAAGCAGCTAACTGGCTATGCATTTTCTAACCTTAAAATAATTTTTTTTAAATTTGTTTGTTTTTTTTACAAGCAATCTATACAGCACTCTCGATGACAGGTCATATTTTTAAAGATACAAAAAAGATGCTGACATTATATCCTTTTACTGATAGATGTTGTTAACACTGAACCATGTCACAGAGCTCCTGATTGGTGAGGGGAACAATTGGGTGCTATGGTGTGTATGTGTTTGTGTGTGTGTTGCAGGGCCATACTGTGGAGGTGCAATGGAGGTTTTGTGGGGGTTCTGTTTGGGCTCTGTGTGGGTGCTATGCTGTGGGGGTGCTGAGGGGTGTCCCCGTCCTGTAGGTCAGGAAGGGGGTGCGGGGCTGACGGGCGGGGCTGGCGGGCGGGGCTCTGGAGGTGCCGGGGACTCGCGCGCTCGATGGAGTGTGAAATTGGAGACGCTCCTCGCGCCTCAGCCCCGATTCGGCTCCAAATTTACCCTCACATTCAGCCTCCCAGCCAGCAGGACAGCAGCCTGTGAAGGTCAGGCAGGTCCTACTGCCGTGTGCTGCAGGCTGGAGCACACACTGACCTGGGAGCGCACACCCAAATCAACGCTTCCTTTTTTAATAAAAACCAGACGGCCCAGTATCGCTGTGCAGCTGTTTCTCTTCCTCACCATGAAAGACAAGCTCAATATTTTCCTCTTTTTCTTTTTTTGGCCCTGTGCCTCTTTTCTTTTTTTCCCTTCTGCTGTTTTTATTGTATTCTGACAGGGACCCTCAAACACCCAGGTGTTCCCTGGTCATTCATATCCTTGGTTTTTCAAATGTTCAAAAAAAATTAATAATTTGTTCTTTCCAAACCGATACCCCTGGTGGTCAAAGGCCATCATACAGTAATGATAGAATGAGATTTCTTGGTGGGGTGAAGGTTTAGCAATGTTGTTATTGTTTAGCACATGCAGCCTATGCGATGTGACCTGGTGCTCTATGTGATGTGACTGGTCATGGTGCTCTATGTGATGTGACCTGGTGCTCTATGTGATGTGACTGTGGGTCTCTATGTGATGTGATCGTGGGGCTCTATATGATGTGACTGTGGGGCTCTATGTGATGTGACTGTGGGTCTCTATGTGATGTGACTGTGGGTCTCTATGTGATGTGACTGTGGGGTTCTATGTGATGTGATCATGGGGCTCTATGTGATGTGATCGTGGGGCTCTATGTGATGTGACTGTGGGGCTCTATGTGATGTGACTGTGGGGCTCTATGTGATGTGACTGTGGGGTCTATTGATGTGATCATGGGGCTCTATGTGATGTGATCGTGGGGCTCTATGTGATGTGACTGTGGGGCTCTATGTGATGTGACTGTGGGGCTCTATGTGATGTGACTGTGGGGCTCTATGTGATGTGACTGTGGGTCTCTATGTGATGTGACTGTGGGGCTCTATGTGATGTGATCGTGGGGCTCATGATGTGACTGTGGCTCATTGAGACTGTGGCATGTGTAGACGGGCCAAGTGACGTGCTCATGGTGTGACTTTGGGCTCTTGTTGACTGTGACTTGATGTCTTGGGCTTGTGTCTCGCTGGGCTCAGGTATTCTTCGGGCCTATGTATGTGACGTGCTCTATGCATACTGCTCCATTAATGCACGTGAGCACTGCGTCCAGTGACGTGCCGTACTTTCGCACTTCTTCTCTGTCCATTTCACTCTCTTATGTCTCACGCCTTTCTACACCTCTGCTCGCGAGGGGGAGGCACAGCACAAGGTTTTCTGCAACGTTCGTATTTTAACACCATCCTTTAAACTCCTTGTTCCTCTCAAATTTTAGAATGCCCAGTTGTATCTGTAGGCCTGTCCTATCCCTGAAATGTCCCTCTCGTCCAAATCACGCCCAGCCACTGCCTCTCTTTGCTTAATCCTCAGGTCCACACCCTGAGCTGTGGTGCCACTGGATCAGAGGCCTACGCTACTCAGTTTGGAGCTGGTGCAGGTGAGTGACTCTACTGACTCTGAGTGCTTTAGCTGGTGGAACCACCTGAAACTCCCTATTGAGATCCCCTCATCACTGTAAAGCACTTTGAGCATATGGAAAAGTGCTATATAAATGCAGTGATTCATTCATACATACACTTGTTATGCACAGACAACTGCAGGTTTGATGCAATGTGAGTATAGTGCTCACCATGACACCAGAAGGTTGTGGGTTCGATTAGCATGAAAGTAACTGGCACATTTAGGTATGGGAGCCAGATTCAACGACTGAAGGCTCTGTACAGATCTGCACAGGCATCAGCCAAAATCCAGAGCAGTGGCTGTGGACCAATTCCATATTCGTACATAAATAAATTCAAAAATACAAACAAATAAAAAATAAAACAAACAAAAATAACAGAAAAACTTACAATGTAACCAAACAGCTGGACTACACTTGAGATAATTCCTGTGTAGCCAACTATTTATTATTTATATATTTTTCTATTTCCTTTCACTATTATTTCAATACCTTCTTGATCCTATTGCGCACGGTCTCCAAGTCACGCGACGCCTCCAAAACTTCGTCAATCCGCAACGATTCATTTGCTAATTAGCTAGCTTTAGCAGAATAAGGTTAAAAGTTGTGAAACGTTAACTGGGTGACCGATAACGATTCGCGAATAAAGATGCGCAAATAGAATTAGTGGTTGTGCGCAGAGGAGGGCATCCCTGCACATCATTGCAACTGCACTGGCGCGTTCTGCTGCTCAGACTCCGCGAACATGGCGTTTGCTTGCAGTAACATGCAAGTAAATGACCCGAAAGACGCAAAACGCTGCTTTCCCCGGAGATGGTGACAGACACTGACAGAGAATCGATGGTGCCATTGTCGTCTACCTAGCGCCGTTTCCATTGCAGCTGTAGAGTAACGCGGTTAATTTATTATGGAGCGCGAAAAAGCAAGAGGGGTGTGCTGTACTGTTCGGCCTGCGCACGCAACCCCGTCGAAGCGCCGCATTCTGATCCCATTACAGGCGGATCCGGCATTCAGTAGGCTTCCGAAGAGACTCCACGTAGGTAATAAACTTCTAACCGGTTTTTTCCAACCATAACCCTTTACAATAGGTGAATCAGCTGAATGATAAAAATTGGCGAGGTATAGGCACATAGTCGCATCTACATTTACATTATATCTAATAATCATTTACTAAATTGAATAAGAATATGTATTAATTACCCCACAAATAACGATTAAATATACCAGTCATAAATTTCGATGTCAGTAGCTTGATTCTTTACTCTTGTCTTTCCATTTCTGTGTATGGTGGAATGCAAAGAAAAACAACAACAATAATAATAACAATTGTTATTATTATTATTATTATTATTATTATTATTATTATTATTATTATTATTATTATATAATATGTTGGTATATTAGTTTGTAAGAAAATGTACAGTGTGCAGTCCGACAGGCTGCATATGCACACAAAAGAACCAGTACATTTTAAATAAAGTATACAAATACAGGGAAGCCTGTCTTCTATTAGTAAGTGCATAATTTTAATTGCTGACATCTCATAAGCACATAGATGATTGACATTGTGTTTTATGCCTGTGTCTGCCCCTTGCATAGCATGCCAATGGCCTGTGGCTTCACATGCAGGGTTAAGGCATGAGCACTGCCATCATTACAGAAATATGCTCTGCGCAGTATCCAAGGACTGGAAAGAGCATGTATTTTCAATTAATGATAATAAGACTGAGAAAAATCATCACAAAATCCTCCTGGAGATATGAACTAGAATAAACAGAATGAATCCATTGCTGTGTTGCTGATGATTTGGTCGATAAGTTCATTTTTAATTTTCAGACATTGACTGGGATGAAAGCTCAGAACCTGTGAAATCTGCACCTTTTGCAGAATGCAGATTCTATCAGAGCAGAGAAAGATTAGGGATCAATATGCAGGTCTGTGAATGTATCATTACTCTGAACTGTGCGAAGCTGTGATCTGATGCTGTTTAGATGAGGGTAAGCAGTCCACCAATGCATTTTATTTCTGACGGTTTGTCCTGTGATAGCCCTTTACCAGTGAAAGACTAATGCTGATTTCTTTCTCTTTCTCTGCCACTTGGTTTTGCCTCCTGATTTTACTGGCTCCATTAAGCCTGCTGAAGTTAAACTGAAGTTGATATTAGAGGGGAAGAACACACGCGGATGCATCTCTTTCAGCTTCCGATCTTGCCGGTCACGGGTGCTGTGACCGGCAGTTTAGGTGCGTGTGTTTCTGTGTGCGTGTGTGTGTGTGTATGTGTGTTTCTGTGTGCGTGTGTGTGTGTTTCTGTGTGCGTGTGTGTGTGTATGTGTGTTTCTGTGCGCGTGTGTTTCTGTGTGCGTGTGTGTGTATGTGTGTTTCTGTGTGCGTGTGTGTGTGTATGTGTGTTTCTGTGTGCGTGTGTGTGTGTATGTGTGTTTCTGTGTGCGTGTGTGTGTGTATGAGTGTTTCTGTGTGCGTGTGTGTGTATGTGTGTTTCTGTGTGCGTGTGTGTGTGTATGTGTGTTTCTGTGTGCGTGTGTGTGTGTATGTGTGTTTCTGTGTGCGTGTGTGTGTGTTTCTGTGTGCGTGTGTGTGTGTATTTGTGTTTCTGTGCGCGTGTGTGTGTTTGTGCGTTTCTGCGTGGGTGTGTGTGTGGGTGCGTGTGTGTTTCGGTGCATTTGTGTGTGTGTCTGTGTGCGTTTCTGTGTGTGTGTGTGTGAGTGTTTCTGTGTGAATGTGTGTGCTTGTGCGTTTCTGCGCCGATGTGTGTGTGTGTGTGTGTTTCTGCGCGTGTGTGTGTCTGTGTCTGTGTGCGTTTCTGTGTGTGAATGTGTGTGCTTGTGCGTTTCTGCGCCGATGTGTGTGTGTGTGTGTGTTTCTGCGCATGTCTGTGTGTGTGAGTGAGTGCGTTTCTGTGTGAATGTGTGTGTTCGTGCGTTTCTGCGCCAATGTGTGTGTGTGTGTGTGTGTTTCTGCGCGCGTGTGTGTGTGTGTGTGTGTGCGTTTCTGCGCCGATGTGTGTGTGTGTGTGTGTTTCTGCGCATGTCTGTGTGTGTGAGTGAGTGCGTTTCTGCGCCAATGTGTGTGTGTGTGTGTGTGTGTTTCTGCGCGCGTGTGTGTGTGTCTGTGTGCGTTTCTGAGTGTGTGAGTGTGTTTCTGTGTGTGAATGTGTGTGTTTGTGCATTTCTGCGCCGATGTGTGTGTGTGTGTGTTTCTGCGCGTGTGCGTGTCTGTGTGTGTGAGTGAGTGCGTTTCTGTGTGAATGTGTGTGTTCGTGCGTTTCTGCGCCGATGTGTGTGTGTGTGTTTCTGCTTTAATTTGTCTGTGCTGTTTGTTGAGGGGCCCAGTGGAGCGTGTGGTGACAGATGATGTAAATTATTGATTGCAGTCTTCCTGTAACTGAATGTGGCGGGTCTCAGCGTCCGTTCCCCCGCCCCCCCCCCCCCCTCGCCCTCCCTCCTTCTCCCCCCCCCTCCTTGGTGGTTTATTGGACCGTGGAGCACTCTCCTCCCAAGGCTGGCTGGGACACAGCTCCACCCAGACCTGGGGCGGGAGGGGAGGGGGGGCCCTACATTGTGAGTCCCGTTCTCACTCGAGGACATGAATATCTGCTTTACCAGACCTTCCCCCTCTTCCGTCTGTTTCTCTCTCTCTCTCTCTCTCTCTCTCTCTCGCAGCCCCCTCCTTTCTGAAGGCCCCCTCATCACAGTGGTTTGCACAGCTGCTGTTTACTGCTGAGGGGACACAGGAGAAATCAATTAAGGGCCCAGTGCCTCCCAGGGGCCCACCGCTCCTGTGCTTCTACTTCCTGTCCCCTCACGTGAAACGGGCCTTTAACTTCCTGCATGTGCTGGAGGAGCGCTTCCCTGCGTGTGCTGGAGGAGCGCTTCCCTGCGTGTGCTGGAGCGAAGCAGCTGTAACACGCGTGTGCTGGAGCGAAGCCGCTGTAACACGCGTGTGCTGGAGCGAAGCCGCTGTAACACGCGTGTGCTGGAGCGAAGCCGCTGTAACACGCGTGTGCTGGAGCGAAGCCGCTGTAACACGCGTGTGCTGGAGCGAAGCCGCTGTAACACGCGTGTGCTGGAGCGAAGCCGCTGTAACACGCGTGTGCTGGAGCGAAGCCGCTGTAACACGCGTGTGCTGGAGCGAAGCCGCTGTAACACGCGTGTGCTGGAGCGAAGCCGCTGTAACACGCGTGTGCTGGAGCGAAGCCGCTGTAACACGCGTGTGCTGGAGCGAAGCCGCTGTAACACGCGTGTGCTGGAGCGAAGCAGCTGTAACACGCGTGTGCTGGAGCGAAGCCGCTGTAACACGCGTGTGCTGGAGCGAAGCCGCTGTAACACGCGTGTGCTGGAGCGAAGCAGCTGTAACACGCGTGTGCTGGAGCGAAGCAGCTGTAACACGCGTGTGCTGGAGCGAAGCAGCTGTAACACGCGTGTGCTGGAGCGAAGCAGCTGTAACACGCGTGTGCTGGAACGAAGCAGCTGTAACACGCGTGTGCTGGAACGAAGCCGCTGTAACACGCGTGTGCTGGAGGGAAGCCGCTGTAACACGCGTGTGCTGGAGCGAAGCCGCTGTAACACGCGTGTGCTGGAGCGAAGCCGCTGTAACACGCGTGTGCTGGAGCGAAGCCGCTGTAACACGCGTGTGCTGGAGCGAAGCCGCTGTAACACGCGTGTGCTGGAGCGAAGCCGCTGTAACACGCGTGTGCTGGAGCGAAGCCGCTGTAACACGCGTGTGCTGGAGCGAAGCAGCTGTAACACGCGTGTGCTGGAGCGAAGCAGCTGTAACACGCGTGTGCTGGAGGGAAGCAGCTGTAACACGCGTGTGCTGGAGCGAAGCCGCTGTAACACGCGTGTTCGGCGACAGCGAGCGCATTTCAGTGCGCCGAGGTTGGCATGACGCTGGCGTGTGGGAGAGGCTTCCTGTGTGCAGTGGTCATGTGTGTCAGGTGACTGGTGACTCATGCAGGTGATGACAGTGCTGATGGTGGGGTGGGGGGGTGTGTAAAAAAAAAACAATTACCTTCCCGAAATGTTTAATCTCATCAATATTTTAGGCCCAGGTTGTAGTCATTTCCAGTTTTTCTGCCTGAAAATACCCCCCCCCCCCAACAGCTCTTAACCCAGAGAGACTTTGCTGCTCTTCCGTACTGCAGTTCAGTGAGAGCGGAGCTCCTGCCCCCCCCCCCCTTGCTGCTCTTCCGTACTGCAGTTCAGTGAGAGAGTGGAGCTCCTGCCCCCCCCCCCCCTTGCTGCTCTTCCGTACTGCAGTTCAGTGAGAGAGCGGAGCTCCCCCCCCCCCCCCCCCCCCTTGGCCGTACGACGCTCCCGCGTCCCGGTGATGATGTGGTGATTAGCTCTTTATTTTTTCATGAGGCCACTCAGCTGGGCGGCTGTCCCCGTGGTCCCCCATCCTCTCTTTTCTGGGCTCTGAGGCGCATTGATTTCTCCATTAGGCAGTACTCCAACCCCCGCCCCCCCCGAGCGCCCCCCACCCCCCCTGAGCCCCCCCCTCCCCCTTATCTGTCCTCCACTGCCTGGTCCTCCAGCCAGTCCGGAGGGAGAAACCCTGAGAACAGACTGCTGTCAACACTCTGGCTAATCCCACACACAGCACGGACACACACGTGTCTGTGCCCTGCCCCCTACAGGCACCGTGCAGTACTGCAGCCCCCCACCTGCACTCAACCCAGAGCTGTTCCTGTAGAGTCCTGCATCCTGCTTCCTGCTTCCTGCATCCTGCTTCCTGCTTCCTACTTCCTGCGTCATGCTTCCTGCATCCTGCTTCCTTCTTCCTGCGTCTTGCTTCCTGCTTCCTGCTTCCTGCATCTTGCATCCTGCTTCCTGCGTCCTGCTTCCTGCCTCCTGGGTCCTGCCTCCTGTGTCCTATATCCTGCAGCCTGCGTCCTGCTTTCTGCATCCTGCTTCCTGTTTCCTGCGTCCTGCGTCCTGCTTCCTGTTTCCTGCTATGATGGCGCCATGTGTCCCCGCAGCACCTTCATGATGATGCCAAGATGATGTGTAACTAAAGCTTGCAAGCAAGTATGGCCCGCATTAAAATCCTCTTCACTCATCTGAAGATGAACTTTAGAGTAGAATGCATTTCCCTTCTTTCTCAGCTAACTAATTTCTTGACAGAATTATACCAGATCTTCCTTTTTAAAGAAGATTTGCTGAAAGTGATCAGTGAAGGCGAGCGCTCGGGCGGGGGTTTTGCAGAGCTGCAGATCTCTGATCCCGGTGCGCTGTGGAGAGGCCGGGCGGGGCCTCCCGTGTCTTAGATTATTACTGCAGGAGCGTGTTTCAGAGCCCGAGTGGCATGGGGCAGTATGAGAGCCCGCTGCTAATGGTGATGATGATAATGCACATTCCAGCGTGGAGGCCCGCAGAAGATCGATAGATCAGCCATTGCCCCCCCCCCCACACACACACACCACTCCCCCCCACCCCCCTCCTGCGCTGGCCAGGGGGAGAGCACGCCTCTGGACCACGGGCACTTTCCCTGCCTTTCTGCTGCATTGATCAGTCCATAAAAGAGTTCTTGGCGTAAAGTGAGAGCGCATTACCGTGTGGTAAGTGGGCACTTATTTAAATAAAGCACATGGCTGCAGTGCAGCCGTCCTCATTAGAAGTGTTAGGCCCGGTTCTGCCGGCCCAGTGGAGCTGCACTGCACTGCAGGGGGAGATGCAATCAGAACCTGCAGTGCATTCTGGGGGACACCAGCCTTGGTGAAAATGTAATGTGATGTCATGTGATGTGATGTCCACTTGGGTTGCATTTGTTCTACATTCAGGAAGAGAGGCCTTCCCCTTCCTGTGGAAATGGCTGCCAATCATTTGCATTAAAGAATTAATTACTTCTAATTACCATTATTTAATCTGAGAAAGGGTAATTAACGAGACAGACCTGGGGTTAATTGATTAATCTTCTTTATCTTCTCTGGTGGAAGTGTTAATATTAATGAGTATCGCACTGGCTGTTCAGACTGGGGAGGAGATAATGCATTTACAGGACTGCAACCTCCCCATGCACCTCCACCCACCTCCCATCCACCTCCTATCCACCTCCACCCACCTTCCCCCACTTACCCATCCACCTCCACCCACATCCACCCACCTCCCCATCCAGCTCCACCCACCTCCTATCCACCACCCACCTCCCCTCCACCTCCACCAACCTTTACCCACCTCCCATCCACCTCCCATCCACCTCCACCCACATCCACCTACCTCCCCATCCAGCTCCACTCACCTCCCCTCCACCTCCACCAACCTTTACCCACCTCCCATCCACCTCCATCAACCTCCCCATCCACCTCCCTTCCCACCCACCTCCTCATCCACCTCCACCCACCTCCCACCCCCCTCCCAATCACCTCCACCCACCTCCCCTCCCCATCCACCTCCACCCACCTCCCATGTACCTCCGTCCACATCACATAAATGAATTGATCTTTCCAGATGCTCTGATTCCCGTTTGGAAACAAGTCTTAATTTATTCCCGGGTGGTTGTATGTGAAGCACATTTGTATGCAAGACCAGAGTTCATAATCATAGAGATTTATCAAATAGAATACAACATAAATTTGTTATTTGTGTGTGTGTGTGCATGTGTGTGTGTCTGTGTGCGTGTGTGTCCGCGTGTGTGCTTTTATGTATGTATATGTGTGTGTGTGTGTGTGTGTGTGTGAGGGGGTGGGGGGAGCACGGCAGGTCCTGGGCCACCCGTATTACGGCTTCTGGATTCTGGGCTCTGGGCTCTGGGCTCTGGGCTCTGGGCTCTGGGCTCTGGGCTCTGGGCTCTGGATTCTGGCCTGGCTCTGGATTCTGGGCTCTGGATTCTGGGTTCTGGGCTCTGGGTTCTGGATTCTGGGCTCTGGATTCTGGATTCTGGGTCCTGGGCTCTGGGCTCTGGGCTCTGGATTCTGGGCTCTGGGCTCTGGGCTCTGGATTCTGGGTCCTGGGTTCTGGGTTTTGGGTTCAGTGTGATGTTAAAAGGGACGGGATGTTGCTCCACTTTTGGGGGAAGTGTTTATTTACATGGAGGAGATGCTGGGATCCCCTTCAAAGGGCCTGGTAATGAGACGGGACAGATGATGGGGGGGCGGGGGGGGGGGCAGGGGGGGGCAGAGTGTGAGAAACAGGGAGACCAGGGAGGGCTTAATGAATTATTAACGGCTTTTCTGCACAAAAATGTGACAGTTAGCTTTAATTTCCTCTTCAGCTGGAATGGGCTCAGACCGGGCCACACTGGCCAATCAATAAAGCCAGTGGAGTGCTGGTATTTCAGTTAATCACGGTACATAACGCTTCTGACATCTGGGCATATACTTCCTCTTCCTCCGTGTTGTTCTGCATGTGTATTTGTGCGTTTGAGGATGCTGTTTCGAGCGGTTTTGGGCATTTTTATTCTTTCTTGGTTGGTGTGCATTGTGGGCGGGGCTTAGCAGCAGTGCTGGTTGTTGCGGTTTTGCTCCTCTGGATCTGTTAAAAACAGGGACGTGAATTCAGGATATCGCAATCCATCTTTATTTATGTCACACAGTCTTTCTTCAGCTCTGCTCTCACCAAATGATTTATTTGCGTAAAACTATTACAATTATTATTTATTTTTTTTGTAGTAAATAAGGCCTGGGGGGTCATATATCACATATTACAGCCCAATCTGAAAATCTTTAATCAACAAAAGTGAGAGAGAGCCTACAGGTGCCCAGAGAAGCAGCAGCGGACTGCTGTGAGGAATAAATCTATATTTCCCTTTCCCTCCACGGTAGCGCTTTCGCTGCAGCGGGGAGATCCTGTCCTTCCACACCTCCGCTTTTAACCCCCACAACATTACCAGCTCTTTATTCACTGACGCTATGAAACGCTCACGTGAGGGAGCCGCGGCCAAGGGTAAAATAGCGGGGAAATAAGCGCCATTTTGTCGGCTGCGAAGCCCTAAAGACCCGCCAGCGAGCCGGGGGGCGGGGGGCAGGGGGGGGGAAGCCGCCATTCCAGCGCAGATGAGTGATAGCGTTTCAGCCCTCTGACAGGGGGGTCGATCGACTCCCGCAAACCTTGTCTTTATGAAAGAAAAACCTCTAATAAACATCTCTTTAACTTAGCCTCCTCACAACAAAGCACTCGGCCCTGTCAGCGCCCAACTCCAGAAAGACGCGCGCGTGCTGAATTATGGATGGGCTGTCTCGTGCCCGGGAGCTGGCGAGTACATTAGGTAATGCAGGAGCTCAATTTAACTGGATGGGCTTGTTAATGCCTCCCTGTGGGGAGCATGGGGCTCCTTTAAGTTTCCTCTGGAGCACAGAGGGGAAGTGATGTCTGCAGATGGGAGATCAGAGCGCTTTCAGGGCCAGCGCTGTGTCCGGGAGAGCAGGGTGGGGAGCAGGGTGGGAGCGGGGTGGGGAGCGGGGTGGGAGCGGTGGGGGGAGCGGGGTGGAGGCAGGGTGGAGAGCAGGGTGGAGAGCGGGGTGGGGAGCAGGGTGGGGAGGGGTGGGGAGCGGGGTGGGGAGCGGGGTGGAGGCAGGGTGGAGAGCAGGGTGGGGAGCGGGGTGGGGAGCAGGGTGGGGAGGGGTGGGGAGCAGGGTGGGGAGTGGGGTGGAGGCAGAGTGCGCTGCTTTAGAGGCAGAATTGAACCCCGAACCGTCAAACCCTGAACCCCGAACCCCAAACCCCGAGCCACTGAACCCTCGAGCTGTCGAACCCTGAACCCCAAGCCGTCGAACCCTGAACCCCAAGCCGTCGAACCCTGAACTCCAAGCCGTTGAACCCTGAACCCGAAGCCGTCGAACCCTGAACCCCAAGCCGTCGAACCCTGAACCCGAAGCCGTCGAACCCTGAACCCGAAGCCGTCGACCCCATGCACACGGGTCCCAACACGGACGTCCACCAACCCCCCGTCCCACACGCGTGTGTTTGCAGTCAGTTTCTGCAACATTACCGGTCTCTGTGAGCCGCCACCCGGCGAGCGCTCACCTGCCCTGGAGTCAGCAGCGCCGCTGGGGCTGCTTCCCTGTGAGGGCTGATTGAGATTCGGGAGTGGGGGGGGGGGGGGGGGGGTGGGGGCTGACGCTCTGATTTCTGCAGCGGTAAGAGAGAGCTGAACTCGGTGCCCTGGGCCCCTCGACCCCCGTGCCCCGCGCCCCCCTCCCCCCCTGCGTCCCCCCCCCGGACCCCGCGTCCACCCGCCACCGCTGAGCTCCCGCTATTCCTCCCGGCGCCGTGGGCTGTGATTGGTCCGCTCTGGGGTTTAAAAGGGGCTCAATTAGCGGGCGGTGGGACTGGGGGGGGGGGCAGGGGGGGCGGCGTGTGGGGGGGGGCAGGGAGCGAAGCGTGGTGGCTCACTCTGCATGCGGCGGCGGTGGCAGGGGGGCGGGGGGGGGGTGGGGCGTGGGGCCGGGTCCTGGCCCCGCTCTAATGTCTGAGGGGGGGGCGCTGAGTGACACCGCGTATGCTAACGACGGCGGCGGCGCTTTAATGCGGAGCACCCAGGGACCCCGAGCCTCGCCGGGACGGCTGATGGACGGGGGGGCGGCAGGTGTGACTGTCAGCTCCAATCAGCGCACCGTGCCTACATATCCCCCCCCCCCCCCACACAGAGAGGGACGGAGCGCTCTCCACCCCCCATCCCTCTTTCCCCCGCTCTCTATTTCCACACTTCTCTCTCTCTCCGCCACTCTCTCGCCCTCTCCACACCTGTCGACCTGATTATGGAGATGAGGGTCCAGCCCCGTCTCTAAAAGGCAGATGAATGGAAAAGCCTCTTTATTGTGGCACCCGTATTCCGTAGGGGGGTGGGGGGGGGGCACGGGGACGGTGGAGGGTAGAGGGTGGAGGGTGGAGGGTGGGGGGGTGGAGGGTGGAGGGTGGCGGGGGGGGGGGCGAATTTGCACATCATTTGCAGTGTGGCCCTCCTGCGGCCTGGCTCTGCTTCGGATTGCGGGGGGAAGGTCATGTGACCAGCTGCTTAGCGGGGCGTCCCGCAGCAGACCACTGCCTCTGCTTCAGGACGTCCCGGAGCCCGGGGGGGGTCGCCCCGGCAGGAGGGGTGCGGGGTCCCGGACACGACCCCAAACGCCATCATCCCAGTTACGGATGCCCCGAAATTAAAGTGCTCGTCTGATCCGGGGAAGCCCCTTCAGTCCCGCGCTTCAGACTCAACCGGCTCCTCTCTGTGTTTCTCTCACTCTCCTCTCTGTGTGTTTCCTCTCTCCTCTCGTGTCTCTCTCTGTGTGTTCTCTCACTCTCCTCTCTGTGTTTCTCTCACTCTCCTCTCTGTGTTTCTCTCACTCTCCTCTCTCTGTGTTTCTCTCACTCTCCTCTCTATGTGTTCCTCTCACTCTCCTCTCTGTGTGTTTCACTCACTCTCCTCTCTGTGTGTTTCTCTCACTCTCCTCTCTGTGTGTTTCTCTCACTCTCCTCTCTGTGTGTTTCTCTCACTCTCCTCTCTATGTGTTTCTCTCACTCTCCTCTCTCTGTGTTTCTCTCACTCTCCTCTCTGTGTTTCTCTCACTCTCCTCTCTATGTGTTTCTCTCACTCTCCTCTCTGTGTGTTTCTCTCACTCTCCTCTGTGTGTTTCTCTCACTCTCCTCTCTGTGTGCTTCTCTCACTCTCCTCTCTATGTGTTTATCTCACTCTTCTCTCTATGTGTTTCTCTCACTCTCCTCTCTGTGTGTTTCTCTCACTCTCCTCTCTATGTGTTTCTCTCACTCTCCTCTCTCTGTGTTTCTCTCACTCTCCTCTCTATGTGTTTCTCTCACTCTCCTCTCTGTGTGTTTCTCTCACTCTCCTCTCGTGTTTCTCTCACTCTCCTCTCGTGTTTCTCTCACTCTCCTCTCTGTGTGTTTCTCTCACTCTCCTCTCTTGTGTTTCCTCTCTCTCTCTCTGTGTGTTTCTCTCACTCTCCTCTCTCATGTGTTTCTCTCACTCTCCTCTCTGTGTGTTTCTCTCACTCTCCTCTCTATGTGTTTCTCTCACTCTCCTCTCTGTGTTTCTCTCACTCTCCTCTCTGTGTGTTTCTCTCACTCTCCTCTCTATGTGTTTCTCTCACTCTCCTCTCTGTGTGTTTCTCTCACTCTCCTCTCTATGTGTTTCTCTCACTCTCCTCTCTGTGTTTCTCTCACTCTCCTCTCTGTGTGTTTCTCTCACTCTCCTCTCTATGTGTTTCTCTCACTCTCCTCTCTGTGTTTCTCTCACTCTCCTCTCTTTGTGTTTCACTCGCTCGTTTCTTTAGCCTTTTGATGAACTCCCCCTCGTTCACAGATTATCTTCACATTTGACACCGTTTTTGAGGAAATAAATATTTCAGGGGAAAATGACGCTTGAATTCTGCGTTCAGCTGCTGTATGAGTACCCCTCTGCTGACAGCAGACCTCCGTTATTTCTGTAATGGGGAGGGGCTCTGCCAGTAACCAGGGTAACTAGGGTAACCAGTGTAACCAGGGTAACCAGGCGCTTTCAAGAGTAACAGTGATGAAATGGGAGGGGAAGTCCTGGGCCATGGTACCACTGCAGGAAGCTGTAAAATTTTTAGGAAGTCTGGATGCATTAAAAATGCAGACAATCTCATTTTGCCGACAATGTTCAAATATTGTAACTGTTGAGATTCCAAGCTGAGACCGCTTTACTCGATCTATGATCCTTCGCTCTGAAGCAAGGCTTTGCTTCACACGCACATTCTGCTGAGTTTTGCTCTCATGGCTGCGCTTTCTAAGCTCATCTGACTGCGCGAGTCTGGCGAGGGTCCGGGTTTGGCAGAGTCTGCTGTCTTGGCTGAAGTGATGCTGCACTCACACACTCACCTGAGGGCGCCAGGTGTTCAAACGTAGGTGTGAAGGAGGAAGGGTGAAAATACCCACCAGAAATATCCCCAAAATGGCCGTCAAAATATCTTCTGTGTGCTTTTAGTCTTGGCTTTTGTTCCCTGGTGATGAAAGGACTGTGTTTTGGGGAAACCCTCCCCTCTGCATCCAAAGAGCACAGAGTCCCACAGGAGACACCGTCTGGTCTAAGGAAGGCCCAGATTTGATCTGGCCGGTGGCCGTATGCGTTTGACTTCACTATCTTAGCTGCTTAACTATCTTAGCTGCTTCAGGTGCTGGTTTTAAGTGCCTGTTACGTTTGAAACGCTGATAAATGCCCAGACTGAACTGGGAATTTTAGATTTCCACCCTGTATGGTCTGAGACCCAACCTGTATGGCACAGTATGAGAGCGCATGCCACCAGGCGTGAGTGGAACACGGTCTTTTGTTTCATATTTTAAGTCTGTCCTAGTGCTGGTCCCAGCATCGTCCAGTACTACAGATGAGCGGCTGCGGTTGCTATGGGCGTTGCCGTGAGCGGAATGCCAATGAGCAGGCTGATGAAGTTGCTCTTTTTTCAGGTGTTGGTTAGTGTCAGGTGTCAGGTGATGGTGCAGGGGGTGGGGGAGGGGGGGGTAGATAAGCAGTCCCCCTGCTATGAATCAGAATCAGATGAAAGGAAGTGAGGGGGAGGGGAGGGGCAGGGGGAGGCAGGTCAACACTGTTGCTAATTTGCTGACATGGGGGTGAGTGGGTGTGCGGGTGGGGGGGGG
Organism: Anguilla rostrata; assembly: GCF_018555375.3. Lineage (NCBI taxonomy): Eukaryota > Metazoa > Chordata > Actinopteri > Anguilliformes > Anguillidae > Anguilla > Anguilla rostrata. The sequence continues at coordinate 775,033 of NC_057941.1, forward strand.
GGTGGGCTCTTATATTATTGTTTCTTGAAGGAGCAGCAATAGCAATGAGAAGAACAAAAGTAACTGTGCCCCGCAAATCCTGTAGCCAATTAGTCAGAATGAATAATTAATAGTCATTGTCTGTGCGGGCCGTGGCAGATTGAGTTTCTCTCTGCCGGGCTAGATTGTTATGACAAGGAGTGACTACATAATGATATTAGGGATTAATAATTCAGCGAGAGCTGCTGCAGGTGACAGGTCTGCTGGCTCCCGCACTCTCCACCGCACATTCCGAGGGTCGGGGGGGGTCCCTCTCTTTTTGGGGTCCCAGTAATGTCCTATCACTGGCCTGTACCCGTCAGGCTGGGACACTGACCCCTGGGGGGTAGAACCGGGGTCTTCCCTCTCTGTGTCCCTCAGTACTGCCAGGGACACGCCCCTTTGGGATGACCCCAGTGCTGGGGGGGCGTGGTCTTGTGGGGGCGACCCCAGTGTGTGGGGGCGTGGTCTTGTGCGGGTGACCCCAGTGTGGGGGATATGCCTCTTTAGGGGTGACTCCAGTGTGGGGGGGATATGCCTCTTTAGGGTGACTCCAGTGTGGGGGATATGCCTCTTTAGGGGTGACTCCAGTGTGGGGGGGGATATGCCTCTTTAGGGGTGACTCCAGTGTGGGGGGGGATATGCCTCTTTAGGGGTGACTCCAGTGTGGGGGGGGATATGCCTCTTTATGGGTGACTCCAGTGTGGGGGGGCGTGCTCTTGTGGGGGTGACCCCAGTGTGGGGGGGCATGCTCTTGTGGGGGTGTCAGGTGAGTGTGCTGCTCTGGGTCTTTACTGACCGACTCTGATTGAATCTCTGCATTAATCATTTGGCTCGGAGAACGGCTCATAGCAAAGAAAACAGGATTCCTCCTCTTCTGCAGGATTCCTCCTCTTCTGCAGGATTCCTCCTCTTCTGCAGGATTCCTCCTCTTCTGCAGGATTCCTCCTCTTCTGCAGGATGCCTCCTCTTCTGCAGGATTCCTCCTCTTCTGCAGGATTCCTCCTCTTCTGCAGGATTCCTCCTCTTCTGCAGGATCCCTCCGCTGGCGAGAGAATCTCCTGCTGATGCAGGTGCCTGTGGCAGGAGAGAGGCTGGTTCAAGTGTGTATGATTCAGTCTGATTCGTGTGTATGGTTCAGAGTGTGTATGAGTTCAGTTCTGATTCAGAGTGTGTATGAGTTCAGTTCTGATTCAGAATGTGTATGAGTTCAGTTCTGATTCAGAATGTGTATGAGTTCAGTTCTGATTCAGAATGTGTATGAGTTCAGTTCTGATAATTGAAACCTTTGTAAACTCTTAAAATCTCATGGCGTTTCCTGTTTTAAACAATAAACTGCCAAGTCAAAATTTGTCTACATGTTTTATTGAAATTTTAAAAAATGGAAGAAGCAAAATGTGTATTAAAATAAAACATTTTTGTTAAAACAATGGGGTAAGAAATTTAGTTCAACACACAGAATTAATAATGAATTAAGAATAATGGTTGCTGGGATGCAAAATGACACTTTTTGTAACATTTGGGTAATTTGCATGTTCCTTTGTCTTTTCTATGCACCTCTAAGCGTGACTTCAGTCAAAAGTTTCTGCAAGGCCAGTTCAGTGTATATTATGTATTTTTAATATATATGTTTTGAAATATTATTGATTTTAAATTCATTATTAAATATTGGAATCTGTATCTCTGTATTGTTTTCCCCAGGGGTTTGTTCCTTCTTCTGATGTTTGTTTTTTAAAGGCAGTTCGCTGTTCCTGTCAGACGCACACGGACCCGTCCGGTATGAAAGTGTGTGTGAGTTGCCCTCCTCAGCCCTGAATCAGACAGCCCTGCGGCAGGACACCAGCACCCAGACATTTAACCCTGTCCTCTTATCCGGACATAATGATCAATAAATTAGTGACTCATCACCAGATCTCTGTGATTCAGTTGAGGGAAAATGCATTATTTATCATCGCAGTTCACTTTGTGATGTAGAAATGCAGAAAGGACTTCCCTGTGTTGATTGAAAAGTTGAAAGGCTGATCATAGTGAAAGTCCTTCCTCACAGAGTTAAAGGCTGATCATAGCCAGCAGCCATACCTCCATGCACTCTGCTCCTGCCAAATGGCTGAAGCTAAGCAGGTGTGGGCTTGGTTAGTACTTGGATGGGAGACCACCAGGGAATATTGAGTTGCTGCTGGAAGTGGTGTTGGTGGGCCAGCAGGGGGCAATCTTCCCTCTGGTCAAATAAACCCCAATGCCCCAGTGCAGTGACGGGGACACTGTGCTGTAGGAGATGCCATCTTTCGGTTGAGACGTTAAACCGAGGTCCTGACTCACTGTGGTCATTAAAGATCCCGTGACACTATTTGCAAAGAGTAGGGGGTTCCCGGTGTCCTGGCTAAAATCCCAGATCTGGCTCTCGCAAAAACGTACCACCTAATCATCCCCTGATTTAATTGGCTAAAAAATGTTCTCTCCCTCCAGTGGAGCTGCTCAGTGGTCAACAATAGAGGATTGTGGTCGTACTGGGAAGCTCCCAGGTGTGAATGTGTATGAGTGTGAAGCAGGGCGTTCCTGCAAAAGAGCATCAGTGCTCAGTGAACCTACCCTGAGTAAATAAAGGTAAAATAAATAGTGAAAGTCCTTCCTCACAGAGTTAAAAGGCTGATCATAGTGAGTCCTTCCTCACAGAGTTTAAAGGCTGATCATAGTGAGTCCTTCCTCACAGAGTTAAAAGGCTGATCATAGTGAGTCCTTCCTCACAGAGTTTAAAGGCTGATCATAGTGAGTCCTTCCTCACAGAGTTAAAAGGCTGATCATAGTGAGTCCTTCCTCACAGAGTTTAAAGGCTGATCATAGTGAGTCCTTCCTCACAGAGATGCCTCTGGTTTCAGCAGGACTTGGCACTTTTGTGCTAAGCGAGTGCTCATCAGTGAACAGGTCACACGCCCTGGAGCAAAGCGTGTGTATTCTCAGTGCAGAGCCCCCCCAGGACTGCAGACTGACCCCCAGTGCACTGCAGGGGGCTTCTGCATGTCTCCTTTCAGGCCTTTGCAGTGAAAGTGGTGATTTCACCTCCCAGTCTGCTCTTCTTAAAGTGCAGCTTTAAGAAAAAATGACTGAAATTCTGGTCAGAATGTCTGACCACATCGACTGCGCATGCTGACTGCAACTGCACATGCTGTCTACACTGACTGCGCATGAGGTGCTGTGCTCCAGTGTAGTGACTGTGTGTGTGTGTGTGTGTGTGTGAGGTGCTGTGCTCCAGTGTAGTGACTGTGTGTGTGTGTGTGTGTGAGGTGCTCTGCTCCAGTGCAGTGACTGTGTGAGTGTGTGTGTGTGTGTGTGTGTGTGAGGTGCTGTGCTCCAGTGCAGTGACTGTGTGTGTGTGTGTGTGTGTGTGTGAGGTGCTGTGCTCCAGTGCTGTGACTGTGTGTGTGTGTTTGTGTGAGGTGCTGTGCTCCAGTGCAGTGACTGTGTGTGTGTGTGTGTGTGTGAGGTGCTGTGCTCCAGTGCAGTGACTGTGTGAGTGTGTGTGTGTGTGTGTGTTTGTGTGTGTGTGTGAGGTGCTGTGCTCCAGTGCTGTGACTGCGCAGCTTCGCTGCTGGATAGTGTACAGCAGAGAGGCAGCAGTGGGCAGTGCACACACAGGACGTGCCCTCCCACAGTGACGCAGGGTACCTCTGCGTTGGGACAGGCCCACTCATATGACTGCGCATTCCACAGTAGCTCAAAAGGGAAACATTTTTAAGAGATTTAAAAAAGGACTATCCCTCTTCCCACAGTGTGTGGTGTCCTCTGATCCCCCCGCCCCCTGTGGGACGCCAGCCTCAGGACCAGAGCTCAGAGACTCTTTGGTGGTCTGGGGGGGGGGATGGGGGTGGTGGAGCCCCCCCCTCCCCCCCCGGGATGTGTCGCTTTCGCATGTCTCTGTGAAGGCCCGGGACCTCACAGCCGGGGAGCATCAGCCTGGCTTTCATACCCCCCCCACCCCAGCCCCAGCACCGAGGGCCACAGCCATTTACTCTTCATAGATGGGACCGCGGGAGAGGCCCTTACCCCCCCCCTTCATCTGCGGGGGCTTTTTCCCCATCTCTCTACATCAGGAACCGGCGTCAGTTATGTAATCCTGTAAGTGGTGTGGCCCGTATGGCAGCTGTGTTGCTCTCTCTCGCCAGCTGCAGCAGCTTGTTTCTCTCCTCCTCTCAGGACAGGCTGCAGCAGCTGTGTTGCTCTCTCTCTCAGCACAGGCAGCAGCAGCTGTGTTTCTCTCTCTCTCTCTCAGCACAGGCAGCAGCAGCTGTGTTGTTCTCTCTCTCAGCACAGGCTGCAGCAGCTTTGTTTCTCTCTCTCTCTCTCAGGACAGGCTGCAGAAGTTGTGTTGCTCTCCCTCTCTCAGCACAAGCAGCAGCAGCTGTGTTGTTCTCTCTCTCAGCACAGGCTGCAGCAGCTGTGTTGCTCTCTCTCTCAGCACAGGAAGCAGCAGTTGTGTTGCTCTCTCTCTCAGCACAGGCAGCAGCAGCTGTGTTTCTCTCTCTCTCTCTCAGCACAGGCAGCAGCAGCTGTGTTGCTTTCTCTCTCTCAGCACAGGCAGCAGCAGCTGTGTTGCTCTCTCTTTTTCAGCACAGGCAGCAGCAGCTGTGTTGCTCTCTCTCTAATTGCTGTGGACTCTCTCTTCACCGCCTTTCCTGTGTCATAAAAAAATACGTTTGTAGCTGCTGTTCAGCTTTTATCTATATTTTAAGCCACACACAAGGTGTAGAGGCGAACTGGAGCTTGTTACAGGGCCTGTGGCTGAATAATTCAGCAGGCGGAGCAGACTACAGCAGCGGTTAAATAAAAGATCTGCCTGTCAGTGGTGGGACGGCCGCGGATGTCTGCTCTGTGCTCCTGTCGTGGCCTGTTCCCAGAGATCAATACGTATTTGGATGACACACATTCTTCACTCGGCTGGATTTTGTAACGGCGATCAGTCCCCCGGCGCTTGCCGCCTTTATTCCGATGTTTTCCCGCTTCTTGTGCTGCAGAACCTGGAACGCCGTGCTGCAGAATCCGGAACGCCGTGCTGCAGAACCTGGAACGCCGTGCTGCGGAATCCGGAACGCCGTGCTGCAGAACTCAGAACGCCGTGCTGCAGAATCCGGAACGCCGTGCTGCAGAACTCAGAACGCCGTGCTGCAGAATCCGGAACGCCGCGCTGCAGAACTCAGAACGCCGTGCTGCAGAACCCGGAACGCCGCACTGCAGAACCCGGAATGCTGTGCTGCAGAACCCGGAACGCCGTGCTGCAGAACCCGGAACGCCGCGCTGCAGAACTCAGAACGCCGTGCTGCAGAACCAGGAACGCCGCGCTGCAGAACTCAGAACGCCGTGCTGCAGAATCCGGAACGCCACACTGAAGAACTCAGAACGCCGTGCTGCAGAACCCGGAACGCCGTGCTGCAGAACCCGGAACGCCGTGCTGCACAACCCGGAACGCTGTGCTGCACAACCCGGAACGCTGTGCTGCACAACCCGGAACGCCGTGCTGCAGAACCCGGAACGCCGCGCTGCAGAACCCGGAACGCCGCGCTGCAGAACTCTGCCGAATCCGGAATGCTGCCGGAGCTTCTGCGGTCGACCCGGTGGCCGGATGCTTCGCTGCTCCGTGCTGAAGATTAGCCATGTGTGCCCCCTGCCCCCCCGCTCCTGTACACCCCATCAGGCCTGTGTGCCCCCCCCCCCTCCTGTACGCCCACTAGGCCTGTGTGCCCACCCCCCCCCCCCCGTACTCCCCATTCCCTTCACGTCCGCACCTCCGACGCCGTTACAGGATGCTTTCCTAATGACTGCGTCCTGGTCCGGTGTCACCCCCCCCCCCCCCTCCCCAGGGGCAGACCCTCCTGCTGGAGACATTAGCCATGGGCCCCCAGCACTGAGAAGCACAGAGCGCGGACCCCAACTCTGCTGCTGCTTAGGCTGCTGGGGGGGGCTGAGCAGGGCGGCTGGGGGGGGCTGCTGGGGCTGAGCAGCGGCTGGGGGGGGCTGCTGGGGGGGGATTAAAAAGTAATGTGTGGAGAGACAGCTCTGTGCGGAGTGAGGCATGAAACCGCATACGGAAGGCAGCAGCTCTAAATTAGACAGTGGAGTATATCTCTACAAAATACATGAATCCACAGCAGAATAGCCCTCTGCTCCCTCTCTCTCTCTCTCTGTATCTCTCGCTCTCTGTCTCTCCTTTCTTTCTCTCCCTTTCTCTCTCCCCTCTCTCATTCCCTCTGTCTGCCTCTCTCCCCCTCTCTTTCTCTCCTTCTCTCTCTCTGTCCTTTCTTTATCTCCCTTTCTCTCTCCCCTCTCTCTCTCCCTCCCTCTCTACCCCCCCCCTCTCTCTGGATAGGGGAGAGGCAGTGCCAGTCTTGGGGACCTGGGCTGAGTGACTGTGACCAGGATGTGGACGTGCGGTGGAGGAAGATGAGGGAAGAAGAGGCTTCTTGGGATTGGCTAGCGGGGGGAATCTGCCTAATGAACGAAGTGGTGCTGGGCTGAATCTCAAAGTGAGCGTGGACAGGAAGGAGCATGGGGGGGGGGGGCAGGGCTCTGGCGGGGGGTTAGGGTTGATCCTTTAAAAGCCTTGCTTCTCCACCAGTGAAATTATGATCAGTGTGTGAAAACAAGGCTGGCTGCAGGCGAGCCACCCGGGAGAGGCCAGGCCTCGGGGCGATCCGAGAAGAAAGCGGGGAGGAGGGATAATGGGGTGGGAATACCGGGGTGGGAGTACCGGGAAGGTAAAGGGAATTTTTATTTCATTTTCATTCCTGGCGCTGGCTGTTCGGCGGCTGCCTGCTCTGCGCTGCTCTGCGCTGCTCTTTCATGCCCTGCTTTCTTCTTCCTGAAAGGTCTGCAGAAGCTGCTTCTAATAAGAAGCTCTTACGGCTGACAGATGCGTGCCGGGCCGGTGAAGCCCGTCTCGCCGGGGCTCGGAGCGGCCCTCCTCCGGCCGGGGGCCGGCTGCCCGTCCCAGGGGCTGCGCTGGACGTGGGGGCAGCACTCTGATGTGGGGGGGGGGGCTGCTCGTCCTGGGGGCTGCACTGGACGCAGGCCTCAGTCCTGCTGCCCCCCAAACTCAGCCTCTCCTTCCTCCTCTCCACGCGTTCCCTCCACGTGCTTTTACAAATGTGCTTTCAGATCAAACCGTGACCCCCACGCCCGTGACCCCCCCGCCGGCCCGCCTGTCCGCAGAGGGGGTCTGAAAGGCACAGCCATCGCAGACTGCCTCTCCTGCGCAGGCCCGGCTGCAGACTGCCTCTCCTGCGCAGACCCGGCTGCAGACTGCCTCTCCTGCGCAGGCCCGGCTGCAGACTGCCTCTCCTGCGCAGGCCCGGCTGCAGACTGCCTCTCCTGCGCAGACCCTGCTGCAGACTGCCTCTCCTGCGCAGACCCTGCTGCAGGCCCGGCTGCAGACTGCCTCTCCTGCATAGGCCCGGCTGCAGACTGCCTCTCCTGCGCAGGCCCGGCTGCAGACTGCCTCTCCTGCGCAGGCCCGGCTGCAGGCCCGGCTGCAGACTGCCTCTCCTGCGCAGGCCCGGCTGCAGGCCCGGCTGCAGACTGCCTCTCCTGCGCAGGCCCGGCTGCAGACTCCCTCTCCTGCTGCAGGCCCGCTGCAGACTGCCTCTCCTGCGCAGACCCTGCTGCAGACTGCCTCTCCTGCGCAGACCCTGCTGCAGGCCCGGCTGCAGACTGCCTCTCCTGCGCAGGCCCTGCTGCAGGCCCGGCTGCAGACTGCCTCTCCTGCGCAGGCCCGGCTGCAGACTGCCTCTCCTGCGCAGACCCGGCTGCAGACTCTTTGTTAGGGAGATTACTACTACAAGGACGGCTTAAATATTTAGCAATAAAATGCAGCTGATTCTCCGCAAATATAAATCTTGCATAACTTTATGAAGCGGGAGGACACGGATCCCTTTTTTCTTTATTTGTTTCATGAATGAGGACGGCCTGCTCCTGTTCTCTGTGTCATTGTGTTTGAGGTCATTGAATTTTTATGATGCGCATCTGAGCGATCATCATCGATGCTGGAGTGCGCTCATCCTGGATGCCACGATTCGTCCCCTGTGCCCATGGTGACGGGCAAACGCGCGGTTCGTCAGTGCGTGAGTCACGCGTGACAGGACCAAGAAGTGCAAACGAAGTGCGTAAAGCCAGAGTGATGTCATCGGTGTGACATCATCTGGGCATGTGCTTTTTGGGATAACGGGCTTCTTCCGACTGCATGCGGGGGCGGTGCAGGGTGCGTGGGGGGTGCAGGATGGCGGGGGCGGGGGTGCAGGGTGGTGTTGGGGGGTGCAGGGTGCGTGGGGGTGTGGGTGGTGGGGGGTGCAGGTGTGTGGGGTGTGTGGGGGTGTGTGGGGGGGTGTGGGGTGCGTGGGGGGTGCGGGGTGCGTGGGGGGTGCAGGGTGCATGGACAGGGTGCAGGGTGGTGGGGGGTGCAGGGTGGTGGTGGGGGGGTGCAGGGTGGTGGGGGGGGGTGCAGGGTGGTGGGGGTGCAGGTGCGTGGGGGGGTGCGGGGTGTGGGGGGGTGCGGGGTGCGTGGGGGGGTGCGGGTGCGTGGGGGGGTGCGGGGTGTGGGGGGGTGCGGGTGCGTGGGGGGGTGCGGGGTGGTGGGGGGGTGCAGGGTGGTGGGGGTGCAGGGTGCGTGGGGGTGTGTGGGGTGCGTGGGGGGGGTGGGTGCGTGGGCAGGGTGCAGGGTGGTGGGGGGGGTGCAGGGTGGTGGGGGGGGGTGCAGGGTGGTGGTGGGGGGGTGCAGGGTGGTGGTGGGGGGTTGCAGGGTGGTGGGGCTGGGGGTGCAGGGTGGTGGGGGGGGTGCAGGGTGCGTGTGAGCGCGCTCATCACGCCATGCGGCAGGAGCAGGGCTGACTGATATTCATCCTGACGTGTCAGACGCATGGCGGAGCGCCCAGAGAAACATGTTAATGCAGCGACGCATTAGAGCACTCAGACCCCGAAACACTCAGCCTGCGCACTGCAAAACCTGGAGCTGGAGCTGGAGCCTCTAACACTCAGCCTGTGTGCTGCAAAACCTGGAGCTGGAGCTGGAGCTGGAGCTGGAGCCTCTAACACTCAGCCTGCGCGCTGCAAAACCTGGAGCTGGAGCTGGAGCTGGAGCTGGAGCTGGAGCTGGAGCTGGAGCTGGAGCTGGAGCTGGAGCTGGAGCCTCTAACACTCAGCCTGCACGCCGCAAAACCTGGAGCTGGAGCTGGAGCCTGGAGCTGGAGTCGGAGCTGGAGCCCCTCTGACACAATCATAGCGGTACCACCATTGCCATCCACACATTGGTCCTGTGTTCAGATCCGCACATCTGCGAGGATCCAACACGGAACACCAGCTTCCCCCATGCCACCCCACACCACCTTACGCCATGCCACCCCACACCACCCTACACCACCCCACCCTACGCACCAACCCACCTTACGCCATGCCACCCCACACCACCTTACGCCATGCCACCCACACCACCTACACCACCCACCTACGCCACCCACACCACCCTACACCCACCCCACCCTACACCACCCACCCTACGCCACCCTACACCACCCCACCCTACGCCATGCCACCCTACACCACCCCACCCTACGCCACCCTACACCACCCCACCTTACGCCATGCCACCCCACACCACCTCACCCCACCCTACGCACCCTACACCATCCCACCATACGCCATGCCACCTCACACCACCCTACACCACCCCACCCTACGCCACCCTACACCATCCCACCATACGCCATGCCACCCCACACCACCCTACACCACCCCACCCTACGCCACCCTACACCATCCCACCACGCCATGCCACCCACACCACACTACACCACCCCTCCCACCCTACACCACCCCACCTTACGCCATGCCACCCCACACCACCTACACCACCCACCCTACGCCACCCTACACCATCCCACCTTACGCCATGCCACCCCACCCCACCCTACACCACCCCACCCTACGCCACCCTACACCACCCCACCTTATGCCATGCCACCCTACACCACCCTACACCACCCCTCCCCACCCAACGCCACCCTACACCAGCCCAGACCACCCCACGCCAACCCACACCACACAACCTCACTAAACCCCACCCCACACCACACCAGCCCATGCCACATTGTTAGAACTTCCATACTATCTGCGGGATGAATTTTTTAAACAAAAGAGCAGAAATGGTCACCTGATACCAACAGGTAAAGCTGAAAGTATGTTTGCTATAATCAAAGAGATCAGCTTTCTAGCCCCTGCAAATTCTGCTGATCCCAAAGTCACCCAACACAACCCAAGAACAGGCATTTTACGCAGAGCCATGCTTCAGTGGTCCAACAGCATCACATAATAATAATAATAATAATAATAATAATAATAATAATAATAATAAAAAGAAGAATAATAAAAAGAAGAAGAACTTTAAAAACAGAAATCAGATCTTAAAATACAAATTTTATTAATAGCCTGGTGTATCGTTTTATTTGTTCACGCGTTGTATATTTCCTAAATCTGGCAAATACTCACGCTGTTTGACATAGTGTATTTTTAACATTTAAATAATAAAATTAATCTTTTAAAAAAATTAAGTGAAACCTAAAAGCAGCAAGAACAAAAAAGTTAACAGCGAGTCAGTGTGGTTTGGCTGTGGCATGTGCAACGCAATTTTGTTCCTTTTTGACTTTTAACTTCGTTAAATTCAATTATTGGAGAGAATTCATTGTGCACGGCACCGTGCATTAAAAATAAAAACTCACACTTTATACTAAATGATCTCTGTCTGTCAAAGTAATGCTGCTTGTGATGTCAAATCCTCTTTCAATGATTCCATTAGATTGGGGTCATGAATATGCTAGTATAGGGGTAATAAATGCTATTAATATTAAATCTGCCATAATATGTATAATCCACACGCTTAATGGAAACCTGCTTTCTCCAGTAATAATGTTCAGAAGCTGGGATCGGCTGCTCTGGCCTTAATTGGGGCGACTCGGTGTTCTGCCCACTGGCCTGGCGCTGCTGTTAATGAAAGGAGAAGCCAGTGAACAGGGCAGTTAGAGATTCTCTGATGAAAAATTGAACACTTCTCTGGCTCGATAGGCCCACATGCAAAGTGGCCATTTCCAGTTAAGCCCTCTGAGGTGATGGATTCAGAACAAAAAAAAAAACCTGTGCAGTCAAGTCAACCTGGTACAATTGCGATGGTTTTATGGTTTTAGCGTCAATTTAAGTTGTATTTGTTTTAGATTAACGGACTGTTTTCTGTATCCTCGATTCGGAACTTTCGCTTTCTCTTTCTGCTTACAGTACTAATGAGGTAACCAGGCAGACACTGAGAAGAGTAACCATGGTGACCAGGTTCGGCCACACCCCTCTGCCACTGTATCCAACCCCCATCAACTACCAACCGGCATGGAACCTACAGGTGTGGACTGTTCTGCTTTTCCAATGAACATCAAGCTTATCAGGATGCTCGGAAAGACTGAATTTCCTGTTTCATAAGTCCGGGACACTAATATGATGTGCACTAAGTGCCAAAAGCGTGTATCTGAAATATCTGGGCAGACTGCGACTGATACGCTAAGGATGTTTCCATCTGGTTTGTCCGACGCCCATGTTTCGGTTGACCTCATAAGTGGGACTCCCCTGTCCCGAGTTTCAGCCTCCGGGGCGGCTCCACCGCGCGCTGTCCTTCTAGTACATTTCTGCAATGTCTGCGTTGCGCGTGAGGGAATTCGGCATCCGTTATCCGGGCTCTTTGAAAAGGGTGAATTTTATTAGCCTAAGAGAGCCGGAGGAGGGACCGCCGCGGCTGATTAAAGTTTCATGGTAAACCAACAGACTCTCGCTCTCGCTGTGGATCCAACAGGTCGTTGGGTAAATCTCGGAAGGCTGTCCAAGCAAATACGCTTATTGAAATGAACGGCGGCCTGAATGGTAGTATTGGCAATGGTTTGAATGTTGTGATGCTTTCGCGGTTTTTTTTCCTTTGCGGTTCATAGTACATGAAATCGTGGAACATCTTAGTAGCCACGTTTGATTTTAATATCACGTTAATGATTAGTATATAACGAACAATTCTACGCCATTTCTGGGTTATTAAGAAGCCTGCTCTACTTCATCTCAGCTCTTACAGGGGAGTCACTGTCAGTCTGTTTGGATTTTTAATTTTCACCATCTATGTAAATTTCAAACATACATTAGCCTAAATAAAAAAGAAATTAATTAATGGGAAGGAACTATATTTCCATCAGTTCTTCTTTTCAGAACATGTGCAATATTCTTTAAAACGTGGAAAAGATCAAACAATTACAGGGAGCGTCGGAGACAAATCTACAAGTCGTAGTGGATTCATTAATAGTTAGCTTTCTCATTAATATATCCGACTGTTGATATACTTATTAGCGCTCTTCAATTCATTATTTATGCCTCAAGTGGAATACAAAAGGAGCGTGTGTCTGCATAGCTTACCGTCCGTTTGGCTCTATTCCCTCTCCCCGTGTAACGGTCTCTTCCGCTTGCGTCCGCGCGGACAAAGTCCCGGTGGCACGGTCGCGTTACAGAATGACTGGAAGGAGAGCGCCGGCCTCCACGCGGGCCGCTCTCGTGCGCACAAGCGCGATACATGGGAGTGAAATTTGAATTCATTGTGGGCCGCTTGTTGGTAATTCTGTTAACAAAAGGTATCCTTAGAAGATATTAAATATTTATCGGCTCTATGAATAACAATTGGTAAGGGACGGGGGCTCTGTTTACTTTCCTTCAGTTTGACTCTACTATACATCTGATCCCGATGTACTCTGTGGTTGAGGCCCGACTGAAGGTTCCCGAGGCAGCGGAGATTGGTTGTTTTGCACCGCTGACATCAGACCCATTTGCACCCGCATAGCGATAGAGGACCCTGCTCGGTGACGGCAGTCATCTTCTCTCTCGTCTCACAGTCTGATTTTAGTCTCGTGCACCAGTAGCCATCAGGCTTATCCGAACAGTCAATGGGCGTCTTTATTTTCCCTTGTATAGTTTTTAGCATCTTGTTTAATTGATTACTTGAAATGTTTTTCTTGTTGCTTGGATAAAATATTTTTAAATTTTCGATAGAGTCTTGTGACCGGTTGCCACGACATTAAAATAGATTGCGGCCGCTTGTCGGCGACAGGATCCTGTTTTGTCCCAGGTGTCCAGCCTCAGGAAATCCTAAAACAAAAATGAAAACTAAGACCAGTTAGAATCGAGTGCACCAAATGAATGGGCCCTGCTACAATATAATCTGATGCATTTTTAAATTCACAGTATTCGCCAGAAACGCCGGCGCGTTTAAACTAAAACTGAGGTTCACGGGGATATCGGTTCCACCGAGAGTTGGGGTCATATTTTGGCGCGTGCAGTCGTACCCTGTGTGCACAGGTCACACAGTCAGAATGCCCTGTCTGCAGGGCACCGTGGGGGTTTTACTGGGACAAACAATTAGAGTTAAACATTGGCAGCTGTATCATTGCCAAATTAGTAAGAATTACTAAGGCTGTTTACATTTTTTTCCGGGAGTAATTGCAATTAATGAGATTTCGTCTTAGAATTGCTAACTGCTGGCCATGTGTAATTTAGTATCACTATCAACTTTTCAGCAACGTTCTTTATGTATAAGAGATGGTATGTAGAATATTTTGCCCCCACAAAAAATATATATTTATAAGAAAAGAGACCGTCTTTGTACTCAAAATGTATCTATTTCACAGTCTGTTTTTGATAGGCTACACGTGGTCTAAGTAATAACGAATTAGGCCATACTTGCGATTTTTCCAGTCCTACTGCTTGTACATTTTGCCATGGTCATTTTATCAGGATATGAACGACGGGCGGTTTGATTTTAATTAACTGTTGCTATAGCATTGCATCGCGCGACCTCGCAGAGACCGTTAACGTCATCGCTGTTAATTAAGCGCCGCTGCTTTCCCCGCGCTCTCCTGAACCGAGCGAAGCTGGCGGAGGAGAGGGGAAACACTGGTTAAGCAAATTGGTATTTAACTGGAAACTTGCTAGCCTTCGAGCCCTGCATTATTCATTACGAAGACAAGAAAGTAGCGCTCCAGTCCAGCGGCTCTTTACCAGAGAGCAGGCGGACCGAAACCTCCGCGGGAAAGCGGTCCAGAAATATAGGGTAGAAATTCGCAGTCTTGAGTGCATTCCCCATCGAACTGCTGGTCTGTGCGGAATTGACGGTTATGAGCCTGGCTGAAGTGCGACAGAAAGCTGAATTGTCTTTTAAGAAAACCGCGAAGATAAGCAAGCCTCATTATGAAAGCTCCAAACGAACGGCTGTATAGGAAATTGAAGTTTCAATTTATATGAATATCGTGCGAACTACTTTAATTTTGTCAAATGGAATGATGTTCCATTCGTGTGAGCAACATTCTCAATTCACAATCACATAATGATTTGGTTTATCCTGCTGTGTGCGCGCGCGCGCGTGCGTGTATCCTTACTACATATTTAAGAAAACTGGCCAAAAAATCCATCGCACTTTAAACAAATAGGTCGATGCTAGTTCACACTGAGCATGATTAATCTGAAACGCATTCGCAGAAATAAATATCCTCGATGTATTTAATTTCATTAAAATTGTACTTTAGTTAAACGAATGTGTTTAGCTGGTGTCCGACGGTTAACGAGGTTTATGCAGTATTGGACGATGGTAGGGTATCTTGTCAGTTTAGAATATATTATTTATGGGACATGATTAGAGAGTTATACACATTTCTTTGATCAATTTTTTTCAGTTTAGTCTAAATTGAGCATATTTCTCTATGTTTTGAGGTATAGAGACAGACATTTCTCTAGTCGAAAGTCTAAACAAATCCTGTAAGTTATCGTTTGTTTTCAAAATTTATATCATATATGTCCTACCATTTAAATTATGGAATTTGGGTAAAGCAATAATAATAATGACAATATTCGTCATTTTTTGGGCAGTGATTGTGATGTTGACAATTGCTGACAGTTTACTAAACTTGTTGTAGAAACTTAGAACGGCTGATTTAATTGCCTCATTTGAAATATTACCAAGAAAATAGACGTGAACACACACAAAAAGTATTTGCTTATTCTGCGGAATATATTTTACTTATTTATTTTGCGCTTTTAAATAGGATGTCCGTTTTAGCCCAGTGAAAAGCATTTTGAGGACTTCCAGAAGACAAAATCACCGTTGTTTCGTACTTGGGCGCCTTAGCATCACAGTATGGAAACGAATTGCATACCGGTTGGCCTATTGACTATTCTAGGGACGCAAATGGTATTTAGTGTGTTATTTCTTTTCTTGTACTGAATTATATTCAGAACAATATTGAAAGAATTTGTCCCCTTGCTAAGCTTGCATGTCCCAAGCCGAATGTTTTGTCCTATTAATTACGGATGCTATTTGCTTCGCGGTAACATGCTATTCAATGTTTGGAAAATACATTTAACTTCAAATGACTAAATTATGTAATATTCCATAACTATATGGCAGACATTGTCCCGTTGAAAAATAATACAGCTTCCCAAGACCTTCCCAAGCTTTCGTTTTACCTGTTGAAGCCGACTATCCTAGATGTGACTCAGTTTCCTGCAATTACGTTAGAAGTGGGCGGTGCTGCCACATTTGAACGCATTTAATATTCCACCCTTGAGGAAAATGACAGAGGGAACACCTTTAACCCCTAGGTATGTACTTTTATAAGCACCGAGTACACTGAAGGGTTGTCCTCGTTGGAAACTTGTATAGGCATGCATTTGTGAACATGTGAACACAGGTAAGTTTTCCCTTAGATGCGCTTAATATATGGGCTACTTTCCTGATTATTTCCCTAATTTATTTTTTCAATTATAGTGTATAAAGGATAAGCAATTTCTTTCCAAATTATAGCGAGTAAAACATTGTCATACAAGCACATTCCAAATATCACCATCACGCGCGTACTGTACACGAGAAGTCGGTTTTACTGTATACACTGAAACTTTGCAGTGTGTAAACACGAGTCAGAATTTATGTATATTGCGTTTCTTTTAGATAAATATTTGTTTGAGAAAAAGTATTTTCATCACATTGCAATCTCAAGGTTACTGAGATAGAACCCTGGCCTGTGTGGGCCCATTGGGGTTGACAGGTATGAAGGATGGAGGACATTGATTTTCAATTTGGAGCAAGCTGTTTGATAGTCACTTTCGGGCCGCGCGCACACATCGCAGCCGGCAAATAGGAACTGTCCTTGGTTCTGAAACCTTGGCGCTGGGGTTGGGAATCTTTCTGATCCCGGCCCCAGCACGCGGGGTCTGCCAACTGCGCATTACAATGATAAACAATTTGTACTGTAATTCGTTATTTGATATAAACAGTCCCGGGACGGGGATATTATAGCCAATACAAACATAATTTAATATTACCGTTAATTTTAACCGCTAAGTAATAGCGTTAGTCAATTATAATAATAATATTAAAATAATAACAGCATCAACAAGGGTAATAATAATGTTGTTCATGTCGACTAATAAAAATATATTATTCATTTATTAATGAATTAATATATTTATGTAGGCTACATGTACATATTTCTGTGTGGCAATGTCTTTGTTTCCATTACAGAGTAACTTTCTAAAATTAAAACACAAATGGCCGGTATAAACTTGTTTTAATTTTAATAGGTGCGTCGTATAAATATATCGACATATGTAAACCGCACAAATTCATAATTTTAAATAGTTTAAATTAAAATTATAAACAACTGCAAATTTAAAAGTATGATTATTTACAGAGTCAGTCCCTTTACTGAATGAGGTTTTCCTGATTCAACTCGGCAGCCGCCCCGTCTCCCTGCTTTCTGTCCGCTAACTGAGCATCGCAGCGCGCCTCGGGAGCAGCTAAGATCTCCTCAGTGTGGAAACATCCTGCTCCTTAGGAGACTGAATCCGTCGTCATTAAATAATCATGCTTCCCACGCCTTTAACTCTTGAGCACCTAGTAATGCAGGCGGCTGAATTTTAGAGTAGCCGTATGAAAGTGTACATCACAGGTCATTGAGCATGCAATGTAAGCGAAGTCTTAAATACCTCACTCTTTAAAACCCGTAAAACATATTTTACATACACTTGGGTTAAGGGTTCCCGTGGTCAGCCACAGCGATTTTAAAAATATATTTAGGAGGATTCTTAGGCCCCTAATGTGTGTGTGTATGTGTGTGTGTGTGTGTTTGTATATGTATATTGGTGCTAGGTTCGTTTGTATTAAACAATAATTAAAATAGTTAAAGACCAATGTTATTTAATTTAAAAAAGACGATCTGAATATACTAAATAGAAACAGTTTTATTCGCCGTGACTCCAACATGTTTGTAATTATGTCAGTAATTTTATATGAGCTTGAAATAACGCGGACAGATCGCGTGATTAAGGAGGAAACAAATAGCTCTTTCATTTGATAAGTAAATTTACGAACAAAAGCTTTGCGTGTGCTGAAATGTTTTTTTAATAAACAAGCAATAATGGCCTTTAGGATATATGCATAACCATGTGGGGTGTTTTAAATTCACAATTCTTCCGTTAATGTTTGAATTGTTCAGGAACAGCATACACATTATGTGACTTTATGTTAGAGGCATATATTTGAGCAGATTCCGTGCTCGTCGGTTTGGGCTTAAACTGCTTCTGTGATGTCTCTCAGGACACGGTTAGCGCTTTGCCCTGCCAGTAAGAAATATATTTAATTTCTGCATAATATAATGTCCTGTTGTTTTTAAAGAGCACAACAACATCTTATTGATGCGTTGTGGTCATCTGTTATTTAAATGAATAATTACATCTACCTCTCACCTAAACCTATATACAAAGTAAAATGCCCGGTGGTGATTACGCTCCAGTGTTAAATCAACTCTAAACAAATAAAATTCGGGCCCAATGGGGATCAAATGTTATCTTTTATAGTTGAATTAACGTTTGAAATTTCCCTGTGTACTACTCACTGGATTGGTTGCGTTTTATTTGGAGATTTGTTTTATGAAAGCGGGAGACATCAACACACCGCCATTAGTCTATATTGAGCTCAATGGCTCCACATATGTTTCTGTGAGCAGAACCGGAACGAGAAATCTATTATATTCTATCTTTACATGCTCCACTTTACTGAGACCTTAAGTGTATAGGTCACTACACTTAATATGTATACTACACTTATACTACACTTAAGTGTAGGGCGAATGCTGTTGTTGTCTGGCCCATCCATACGCGGTAAAATGTTCAGTGCTAGATAAACTCTTACAGAGTACATATGGTTCCTATTGGACTCACGTGTGCTCTGTTGGAGTTGGATTAACACTGGACATTTTACTGTGCATGAGAGAAAAAACATCTGTGAAACCGACAGCGAGCCTCCACTTAGTGTCAAGTTGTTTTATGTCTAATGATGCCTGCGTTTGATCAGCCTCGCCCGGCGCTACTGTCGATCATTAGATTTCATTATACAATGTTCCTAATTATTTGGTCATGTTTTAATTATTGTCGAATATGCATGCGCTTGCTCGTCTGCCGGCGTGCGTGCTCAGGAGAGATCAAATTATGCATATTTGTTTTTTTTATCCGCTGTTATTGAAACCAGAAGAAGCAAACGTTACAAAGATGTTCCCTTGTTCACCTTGTCAAGATCGATTTGATCTGTGATGCCGCGCACCTTCATCCCAATAATGGCGTTTTAGCAGCGTTGTGTATTCCACAACCGCGCGCAGCGATTATTATTATAGCCGCACAAAACCAGCGAATAAAAATAATAGGTCCAACCCCTTCACGTGGATTCTGTATCGAGTTATTTACTTTTTCTGTATGTATCTGAAAACAAATACGTTTTACAGGTTGGATACGACGAGGCTTATACATTAATCCAGTTGATAAATATTATATCTCCCAGATTTAAAACTTTCAATGTTGTGGGTGTGACCTGGCCGTCAGGTGTGCTGTCTGCCGGGGGAAGAGGCGCGTGGCCTTGTTTACCCGCGCAGCAAGCAACGAGACCGATGCGGGCTGGAGACGGGTACCCCAGAAAAGAAAACACAAAAGAAAAAGAAATCCAGGACCCCTCGCATCCGCGGTCTGCGCTATCTAACCCTACCGCCGATAAGCCGAGGCGAGCGGCCGTGCCGCAGTGGCTGTGTTTGCGCGAGGAGAGGAGAGGAGAGGAGAGGAGAGGGAAAGCCATAGTAATGTAACAGCGATGATTCTCCAAGGCCCCGCAGCCGCACTCAGGACTCCAGATTCATTAAAATTTCATGCACAGCGCTTGGCCAAGGTCTATTTATGAAAATGCGCTTTCCGCTTCATGGAAAACACAAGTCCGAAAAAGAACCAGGGGGAGGAATGTCAATTTAAGTGTGTAATTATATATACACCTATATATTTGTGTCGTTTCCCTCATTAATACACGGTTAAGAAATAAAGTCACAAACGCCAAATACAAAGTCTTGCCTTTTATTTGACAGCTACATTCTTTCTTCCTCTTCCGAGCTAATGAATAATGTATGCAGTTTTAGAAAGAAATATGCAGATTGCTATATGTACACCAGTACATTTACGTGTTTTTACAGACAGTGTTGCTTCCTCTTTTTCCCTATCGCACAACTTATTCCGTCTTTTTGGGTAACCAGTGCTAAGCTAAATAAATAAATAAGCGCTATAAAATTGCGCGTGGTGTAGACCTTTACGACATTTCAGGTCTACTAAATGTTACCGAATTGTAAATGAATTGCAAATCTTAACAAAGCAGGTCTGCATACTGCTTTCTTTCTGTTGATGATCAGCGGTTGACGATGAGTTTTTAAAACACACACAGTGCTCTGTTTATGATGTAATGCGTGTGCTGAGTGTGTGCGTGTCTGTTTGCTAGAGCAAATTTCTCCAAGTTCTTTTTGTGACATTGGTTTATGCCGGTCTAAGCGGAAAAAATTTGATTTGCGTAACAAGTCTCTTGTTTGGATTCTGCAGGAAAACAGAAAATAATGCCTTTCGTCTGTAAATTATTTAAATCAAACAATTAACAAAGACTGTCGTGGGAGTTAGTCTTTACTCACGGATCCCCGGTTTCGCGTTCCGCCCTGAGCTGCTCTGAAAGTTAACCGCTATCAAAGCGAATACAGATCTGTGGACTTGGAATGGGACAATAGACTGCAACATGTATAAGGCAGTCTGTAAGATATAAAATCAATTAAAGTAAATAGCAATCAGCAATATATAACAAAGTCGAGGCTGATTATGTGAGTATAAGTGTCAATAAACAGGCTTTCGTGATTATCTGTTTACAATTAATCATATTTCCAACGAATTATAATGCCACAAACAACCAATTAGCTGAAGTCATTTTAGTCAGACATTTTGTACGCAGCTAAAAGCTTCAACTGGGTCTATCAGCTGGAATAAGCAAGGACTATTACACCTTTTGTAGTAGGACAACACACATCCGTAACATCAGAAATACACTAAATGAACTTAGAACTATTTGTATGTAAATTTGATATTGAAAACGACCACTCATCAAAAGCATCTAAAATTGCAACTAAAGTAAAGCCATGAAATCATGCATTTTACAAGCGTGCGTAATGACTGAATAAAGTAGTTAGAATGATTATGAACTCTTAATGAATTCAGCGGTTATACGGATTACCGGATGTGATTTGGTGTTCAACAGCATGGCAACAGCATATTTTTACTGGCAATTATCTGACCACCATTTTGATCAGTTTCACATTCTTCTTTTTCTTCTTAATTATCTTATTATTATTATTATTATTATTATTATCATCATCATCATCATCAGCAGCAGCAGCAGCAGCTGCAGTAGTAATGGTAGTAGTAGACTACTATTGTTTTTGCTGTTATTTACGTGTGAATTTCTAAAAATCGCGGTTTGGCGGATTTATCGCCTTTCAAATTTGGATTTAATGGACGCATTGAGTTACTAACCTCCGAGGGAAATGGGGCACAGGATCGTGTTGTACAACATGGGCAGTCCATTCTGCGAGAGGATATCCCCTTCTTAACAAACACATACAAAAATCAATAGTATCATAACAGCTGATATTCATTATTCATTAATAACGAGTTTTACAGACTGAAACCACCTGCTGAACACGAGGGAGAACGGAGAGCCCGTGACATTCACTGGACTGTCAGGTTCTGTCATCATCTGCCAGTTTTCCCGCCCGGTCCACGCGCTGGCCTTGGTTTACGTGGGAGTTCTCCACCGACCAAGCAGACCAAGCACTGGCACGCATTAGACTGCGAACAATAAAAGAAAACATGATTTTATTATCTTCTGATGGCATACACATAAAGTGGTTGACCTTTATGTATATGTACCATAAAAATGGTAATAGCACCAATGTTCACTTGGACATATCCGTTTAGAAAAGTAATAGAACAGAATTTATGGAATGCATTTTGAACTTATTGAGAACTATTTAAGAATTAAATGTATGTATTGTTGCTTTTCAACATATATTGTGCGACGTATATGGCGAAATGAAATAAGCCCGTCGTGTATTTTAACGTAGCCTATTTTCTTCTTCATATTTTTAGTGTGCTACTGTCTATCGTGTTGCCATATATTTAGATTATTATTTTTTATTTATTTTTATTTTATTTTTTGCTTCATAGAGGACATGGTTGAACTGAAGGATCAATAGCTGTCTTTTAAGTGTATGTGCTTTTTTCAAGTTAGATCTGAACATCTCACAGCGCTACATCACTCTAAAACATTTTAATATCCTGCTGCATAATATATTGCTAATTAGACCTAGTTTTGCTGTGAGAATGGACGTAGCGCGGTAGCGGCCTACATAGCCAAAGTGAATGTATACTATGCTGCTGGTCTGCTTTCTCTACTTCTCAAATCACTTGACAAATTAGATGTAAGCCATGTGCTTATAAACTAAAACCTAAATCACGACTCGGTAAAACAGTCTCTTCATAGTCCATTTGCCAAGCTTAATAGACTTAGTGGGCGCATGATCTGATTCATGTAATACATCGAAGTATTACTTTGAATAGCTCATGTCCTTCTTTGTCTGGTACGTATTTTAGCGCAGCTGCTGATGCAGTCTAAAGTTTGCTTTCATTGTGGAACAATTGCAAGAATGGATCCGAAAAAAATCTAATTTAATCTATGTTTCTCTCTCCAAAATACAGGAGGACCTGAATGCAGAAGTCAATACAGACTCACAAAGAATTTAAAAGAACTCAAATGGCTAGCAATAGTCTGGCTTCCGCTGGAAAGCGTCTTGTTCTTATGACAGATGGAATTTTCCTACATCACTGGTTCTTCGCCATCACGCGCGCATCATATGAAGACTGAAGACTGAACATTCATAACGAGACACGAAATCATAAGGTAAGGGTAATAATGTTTTTTTTAAATTATTATTATTATTATTATTAGTAGTAGTAGTAGTAGTGGTAGTAGTAGTATCTCAGAATGTTTAAGGTTACTAAGGTATTGTTATAAAACAAATAAAAAGAAAGCACATCACACAGAAGGCAAGGCATTAATAGGCCTACATTAAAAAGTTTAGCCTGAGCAGTTTAAAAATTGAACAGCATTGGCCTTCCCGTAGATTGATTGTTTAAACGTTACCACATGTGGATGAGTAGAGAATGTGGCCTGCATCTGTATTGTAACGGAAAAGTATCATGCCCACAAAACATCGATTGACAGGGGCTATATATAGGCTAGCTAGCGTATTTCTGGTACGAAAATTAAATATTTTGTCATCTGCACGGTTGTGTAGCCACGAAACGTTTATATCCATCGATTTCAAATTCTGCCTCAACCTCCCGCCCCCGCCCCTTGCAGAGAATCGCCTTGACCCGGCAGAACTTCAGACCAGAATGATGATCGTTCGTTGTCACAAAATAATCGGAACGAGTGAGGTAAAACGTGCATGGTTTATTTCAGATTCTGCCGCTTACACAGACACATTTTAAGCACACCTTCACAAATGAAATCGACAAGTTGTCTTTCGAATAAATTAAGTTCAAATAAATAAGTAAAAAAATAAAATCATTAATAAAGTTAACCAACAATTCCTCATGTTTTCAATATCTACAAAGTGCACGGAATTTATCGGAAATACAATATAAACACGTTTGTGACTTAGGTGATTGCATACATTACTAATAATAATAATAATAATAATAATAATAATAATAATAATAATATGAAAACACAGAGACTTATTTTGAAATGGATTTTTACAATGTAATAACTCAATTATTTGATTGTCAAAGCATTGTTAATTTTAGTGAAATTAGTTGAGACATACGAGACATGTTTACATATCCGTGTTATCTAATGCATTCATAAGTTTGTGTCAAATTAAAATTAAACATTTATTTGTTTTCTACTTCCCAAAATGAAAACGAATGTGCCAAGACTACAATAATGAGGTAGACACAGAGTACTGTGTATGTCTAAGTGTACGTGCGCTTACGTGTGTGTATGCTTTCTTATTGCAATGCTTTCAAATGGGGTTTCAAAACTATAACGCACAGATAACGCCCTACGAGTAAACCATGCAATGGATTACAATAACGCCCTTGTCTTATCGAGGGTAAGTCGCTTCTTATGACACACTTAAAATAGCATTAATAAGCCTCAATTATCTTCTGCAAACAACAACAATCATTTTTAAAAAACAAAGTCGATGCGCTCTTCACACATAGGTGCAATGTATTCACAATATCTACATGAACAAATATAAAAGAGTCCTTTTCGACTTAAGAGAATAATAACCATGATTCGACTTTCTCTGCGTTTTGTACACTGCGATGGGTAAGTGGTGACGTTTTCTCTTCTCATCGGAGAACAAGTTGATGTCTTCTCCCATTTATGTTATCATTTTCATTATAAATATTTTTCATAACAAAAGTTATATGTATTATCATCTGGGACATTAGTTTGAAGTTCTCATCCCGTTTCAGAATTACAAAACGTGTTAGCCTCGATGGTCCACCTTAGCTTGTTGCTACGTTTTGTTCGTGATTTGTCTTTTAAAATAAGTATCTGTGGTCTTTTCTTTTGGCCTAATGCGTGGCCGAAAACTTCATTCTTTTCTGCTTTTGCCTTTGATTGCAAAACCACACGCGCACGACGTTCTTTTTCAGGTCCAGTTTTTCGGCTATTGCTGCTATTTTCTCCGAGGAGGGCCTTGGCTGCACGGCGAAGTACGCTTCCAGGGACCGCTTCTCCGGGGCTGCAATTGAGGTGCGCTTTCTCTTTTTGTCGCCGCCGTTAAAAATCTCCGGCTTGGTCATTTTCTCTCGCTGAGCCCTCTCTGCCTCCTCCAGCCACGCTTCGAGGATAGGTTTGAGCGCGACCATGTTGTTGTGTGACAGGGTCAGGGATTCGAACCGGCAAATAGTGCTTTGGCTGAGGCAACCGACTCCAGGAATTTTCAGATTTGCCAAAGCGGACCCAACGTCAGCCTGCGTAACCCCGAGCTTAATTCGCCTCTGCTTGAAGCGCTCGGCGAAGGACTCGAGCTCCCGGGGGTCGGGCTCGGAGTCTCCCGCGCTGCCCAGCGAAGCGTGCGACCCCAGGCTGTGCGGGTGCATGTTCATGGTCTGCGGGTGGTGATGTTGCATGTGGTTTATGGCGGACATGTGGGAGTGCGGGTGCGAGGCCGTGGCGCACACGTCGGACCCGGGCATCCCTGCTAGAGATAAGCCGGGCGTGAGGTGGTCCAGCAGGTCCCCCTCCAGGCCCTGCGACGGCTGGTGGTGATGATGATGATGATGATGCGATGTGAGCACGGAGGGATGATGAAGGTGCGCCGACGAAGACGTGGGGGTGCAGGTCATGCTTGTCATTGTGGTCATGGTATGGTATGTGGCATCTGGTTTGAAAGGGTGACTTTTTTGCGCAATGTCCACCGCCGCCAACGCTTCCGCCCGCTGCAGTAAAGTCTCATCGAAACCAGCAAAGATGTTCCCTTGTAGCTACGGCAGAGGAAAGAGAGAGCAAGTCGGTTAATGGAGATGCGGCGGTTAAAGCAAGAACGGGCCAAACAGGGACACGTTTACTGTTTCTTAAAACTGTATTTAAGTGTTAAAACGCAACACCATAACGTGGAAATATGTAGGTTTTTTGGGGGTGGAAAGGTGAGAATAGTTTACACATACGGAATACATGCTGTTCAATTTAAACTCATAAGGAACCATCATATACACATATTGTCTAGCCTTAGGCGGTTTAATCTTTCTAATTAGTCTAGAACAACGCATGGATATTTCTGGTGTATGACAGCCTGCTTTGGCCATTTGCCCATAATTAAATATAATATTTATTTAATACGTCGCAGAACTATTCAATGACACCCAAAAAATAAATGCGTTGCAGGCAGTCATATTTTTTTTTCACCGAAAACTGAATTATTTGCACATAAATGTAACACGCCGCCCCGAGAACTCAGCTTGGCGCGTGTCTGTAGTTATATGAGTAAACGCGCCTGTGCACTACTTTCAAACCAAATAAGATCCAATGCGGTGCTACTGAACTTACCGAAGGCGTAGGCAGACATGCCCTCCGGATTGCCTCGGAGCTGGAGTGGAGAGGTGTGTACTTCGGTTCGTGCAGAATCGGGTGCATACTGAAAGGCTGCTTGCTATTCATGGACATCATGATTACAAAAAATCTATAAAGACCGTCTCCGTCTTCCTTGATTTTTTTTTTTTTAAATCCCTGAACTGTAGATAACAGTAACTTGTCAACTGAAATTATTTTAAAACTAACTAAATCTCCTTTACAGCTAGACTACCAATCAGTCCAACTGCTGTGGTGGACCGCTGTCGGGCGTGTGTTCCGTTGTTAGTGGTACAGAAGATGACTTCGCAGGCACCTATAATATAACTCATACCCATTGGCCCCGCCCCCACGGTGGGCTAACCCCCGCCCTTTCACCCGTTCTCCAGTATCATTGGACAGTGCATGTGAGTGCACGCCTCCCACGCGCAGGATTCCTCCCCTTTGTTCGTTGTTCGGAGCTCAGGGAGAAGTCTTCCGTCCCTGGGAGACGGTCCTTAAAGATAACCACGCCCACTTTGACGTTTTCATTGGAGTGACTGTTTTGACGTGTTGGACAGGATTGGCCCAGGGCTGGATCTTCACCACGCCCCACGCGCTGGTGCAGGTAAAGGATGCTGGAATCTTTAGGCCCGTTTTAGTGGTGTTCAGGGTAACTTTTTCTATATATTTATTGAAAGGATAAAGATCAGTTTTGTTCCGTACTGTGAACAGCAGAATGTTGTGGGGAGACAGGCTTGATTTTGTTAGTGTTGATCCATAACCTCTCTTCAGACCTTGTGTTGTTAAAAAAAGCATATGTACGTTTCCATTTCACAGAAGTTATTCCTCCAGTTTACTGTTTTGATGTGATCATTGAATAAATGTTGATTATTGTCATAATATTTCAATTTTAAACATAATAATAATAATAATAATAATAATAAATAACTATTATTATTATTATTATTCTTATTATTATTATTATTATAAATAATTCTAACGAACCATGACAATTACAGAATAAAAAAATGGTGTTATAATAATGGTAATAATAATAACAATCTCTTAGAATGGTTGCTTTAAGAATAAATGCTATGACAATGTATTATTATTATTATATTTGATGATACAATAACTCAGTAGATTTACTATTACTCGTTGAGAAGAGTGTATAATGTTTGTTTTATAATAATAATAATAATAATAATAATAATAATAATAATAATAATATTATTATTTTATTTTTTATTGAACTTTTTTCCTTTTAGCTTAAAATGAAATCTAAGCCTTACAATTTCTACAAAACATGCACATTCTGACAGGATTAAAAGGATTGAATTCCCTTATTCCGCCTTTACCAGGGTTCTGCCCTTGTTTGTCTGAATCAAGCTGTGATGTCGGGTTCAAATGAAGCCCCCCGTGGGCTCAGAATAACATACATTTGAGAAAATAATGATACTTCTCATCAGGCGAAAACAACACTCCCGGCACCTCCCAGTAAATCTGAAGACGCCATCAAGTTTATCTGTGTTTAGTGATATAAATATATCATTTGAAGAGCCTTGTGGTCCAAAATTCATTGTCGGGTAGACCTTGCTATTTAAAACATGAATTAATTATTGCCAGCTTACTTTGTGGTATTTACCACAGTATAGATTCACAATTAAAGAACAGACTCAGAACGGCTGATAGGGTTATGAAGAATGAAATATTTATTGTGGAACCACAGGTCAACAGAGCGAGTGTCAGAGCAAAGCGAGTAGTCACCGCCATGCCTGTAGTCATCGGTGCTGCCTGCCGGTCCCGGCTGTGTGTAGTGTGCCTCTCACCCCTGCCTGTAGGGGGCAGCGTGCCTCTCACCCCTGCCTGTGTGGGGCAGCGTGCCTCTCACCCCTGCCTGTGGGGGGCAGTGTGCCTCTCACCCCTGACTGTAGGGGGCAGCGTGCCTCTTACCCCTGCCTGTGTGGGGCAGCGTGCCTCTCACCCCTGCCTGTGGGGGGCAGTGTGCCTCTCACCCCTGCCTGTAGGGGGCAGCGTGCCTCTCACCCCTGCCTGTGGGGGGCAGTGTGCCTCTCACCCCTGCCTGTGGGGGGCAGTGTGCCTCTCACCCCTGCCTGTGGGGGACAGTGTGCCTCTCACCCCTGCCTGAGGGGGGCGCTCTAACAGCCCTGCTCTGCTCTCGGACCCTCGGACCCTCGGACCCTCGGACCCTCGGTGTGACCGCCCTGGCAGAGCCAGAGGCACACATGCACTGGGACGGCCCGCCCGGGCAGAGAGGCACACATGCACTGGGACGGCCCGCCCGGGCAGAGCCAGGCGGAGAGGCACACATGCACTGGGACGGCCCGCCCAGGCGGAGAGGCACACATGCACTGGGACGGCCCGCCCGGGCAGAGAGGCACACATGCACTGGGACGGCCCGCCCGGGCAGAGCCAGGCGGAGAGGCACACATGCACTGGGACGGCCCGCCCAGGCGGAGAGGCACACATGCACTGGGACGGCCCGCCCAGGCGGAGAGGCACACATGCACTGGGACGGCCCGCCCAGGCAGAGCCAGGCGGAGAGGCACACATGCACTGGGACGGCCCGCCCAGGCGGAGAGGCACACATGCACTGGGACGGCCCGCCCAGGCGGAGAGGCACACATGCACTGGGACGGCCCGCCCTGGCGTGTTTATTTAGCTGATAGCGCCATTGCCCTAATTGGACCTGAAACCCCAGACCTGCGCAAAGTGTGGCCACAAAGGGCCCAGGAGCGACGGGGAGCGACGGGGAGCGACGGGGAGCGATGGTGACACCGCGTCTGAAACCAGAGCAGCGCTCGCTGGGGCCGCCATTGTCCCCCGCGCCCCGGCCCTCATCAGGGCCACAACACCCGCTCATCAATTATACACAACCCCACCCCCTCACCCCCCCCGGAGCTGCGGCCACTGGGGACTCCAGCTGCTTACCCACGGACCATCAGACGGACAGACAGACAAACAGACAGGCGGAAGGATGGAAGGATGGAAGGACGAACAGACCAAAAATGGCAAGAAGGAAGCCAACTGGCTGTGAACTCGAAGAAAGCAAGTGTAGGTGTGTTTTGGCTAATAGGGTGTAGAGAGGTGGGGGTGGGGTAATAGGGTGTAGAGAGGTGGGGGTGGGCTTATAGGGTGTAGAGAGGTGGGGGTGGGGTAATAGGGGTCCTGCTTCTGTTCCCCTCAGACCCCCTGCTCCCTGGGATACGGGTCCTGCTCTGTGTCTCATCCTGCTGCTCTGAGCTTGGGAGAGCTCCGGTCTGGGGGATGATTTTGCCTTCTCTCTGAGGTCTGCAGCCCCTCGCCCCCCCCCCCCACCTGTTCCTGTGTCTCTTCAGCATTTGCTAAGTTAATCTCTCAGGTCAGAGAATGCTTATTTATTTATTTATTTACTTATTTATTTACTTATTTATTTTATTTCAGGCCCGGAAATACACACACACACACAGCCACACACAAACACGTGCGCACACACAAACACGCGCGCGCGCACACACAGACACACACACACACGCATGCATGCACACACACACACGCACGCACACACCATGCACGCACACACACACACATACGCACTCCTTTCTTCTTTATCTTCTGTTTCCTTCCTTTTCGTTCTCAGCCCCCTGTTTTCCCTCTTCTGGTGATTGATAAATTTTTGATGGGGTGTAAAATCTAGCGTTGTAGATTGCGACCGTTCACCAAATGGCTTGATTCACACGGCGGGCTGCTGTGGGGAAGGGTGTCTAACTGCACACTTTAATGTAATTGCCTTTAGGGTTGCTGGTAAATATTTCATCATCTGCCAGCGCAAATTAAAGATACAAAGCTGGAAGGGGTGCCTCCTCTTCCTGTGGCGGAGGGAGGGTCCCGTGGACCTGACCTGGCTCAGCGGGTAGTAAGATGTTACAGCAGCACTCTTAGGGCCCAATCTCCCGGGGAATATTTTGGAGGGGGTGGGGAGGGACAGGTTTGTAGGGTTGTGTGGGTATGGAAGAGGGGGGTGAGCAAGGTGCTGTCACAAAATACTGGAAGTAGGGCGTGGGCAGGGGGGCTTGGGGGGGTTGTTACTGCAGAGTTGGGTGTGTGAGATGCTCCTGAAGGTTTCCTCTTGAATGGGGCTGTTCCTAAGTGAAGCTGTTCTTAAGTGAAGCTGTTCCTAAGTGAAGCTGTTCTTAAGCGAGGCTGTTCTTAAGTGACTCTGACCACAGGGAGGGGGGGGGGGGGCATTATTACCCCTGCCGTGGGCCGTGGGCCGAGGATCTGGAGCGGAATACTGCACTATGGGTAAAAAAAAACTTCATTATTTGGCAGGTAGGTTAAAAGAGCTGTGAAATATGCATGAGTCTAGATGCCTGAACAGACCCAGACAGGGTTTTTTTTATAGTGTTGTGGGGGGGGGGGGGCAGCTGGGATGATGTCCTTTCCATTGAGTTGGGGAACCCAGATGTTTTAAGGATTCAATCAAATAGACATGTCCATCCTGTCCTTTAAATGAAGAAGAGCCAGAGAAACATGCAGCTGTTTTTGGACGGGCTGCCTGTGGGAGCAGTGGGTATAGCTGATCCCTCCGCTTGAAGAAATTCAGTTTGAAATCCAGGAGAAAACGCAGTGTTGTTATTGTATCTCACCCGTAGACAGGAGTTGTGTCAGGTTGTGCAACAGTAAGCAGTGTATTGCTGTAAGTCAAATAAAATGATAAATAATGAAGTGTATTTATGCCCTATAAATACCAGCTGTGTGATGGAATGGGGTGATGAAATGCAACTGGTCTTACAACCACTCTTTCACAGGTGTGTGTGTGTGTGTGTGTGTGTGTGTGTGTGTGTGTGTGTGTGTGTGCGTGTGTGTTTAAGAGCGTAGATGTGATGGCGTGTGTGGGTGTGAGTGTGTGTGAGCGTGTGTGGGCGTATGTGGGCGTGGGTGTGTGTGTGCGTCTGTGTGAGCGTGAATGTGTGGGTGTGTGTGTGTGTGTGTGGGCATGGGTGTGAGTATGTGTGAGTGTGCGTTGGTGTATATGTGTGTGTGTGAGTGTGTGTGTGTGTGTATGTGTGGGTGAGTATGTGTGAGAGAGTGAGTGTGTGTGAGAGAGTGAGTGTGTGTGAGAGAGTGAGTGTGTGTGTGTGTGTGTGTGTGAGAGAGTGAGTGTGTGTGTGTGTGTGTGTGTGTGTGTGAGAGAGTGAGTGTGTGTGTGTGTGCTACAGATCACAAGTTTCGTCTCTCATGTATTTTCTCCCGCTCATTTACCTGGCTCTCCAGGTCTCCAGGTCTCCGGGCTCTCCAGGTCTCCAGGTCTCCGGGCTCTCCGGGCTCTCCGGGCTCTCCAGGTCTCCTGGCTCTCCGGGCTCTCCGGGCTCACGGTGGATTGGCCCGCTCGCTGTGAGAGCGCAGCGATCGATGGATTAACGGAGTGCTCATTAATTATGCATCTCAGCCCTACAGCAGCGGGACATAAAGAGAATGTGCTCCTGAACTGACGTGTAAAAGCTTTAAAGTACAGGGCTGTTTACTGCTTTCAAAGCTGCCGGGTTGTGGAGCAGCGCCCCTTGTCCTCCATCTGCACTGTCCACAGGCAGAACGGGGGGATTCAGACCTGGCAACCCGGCAGCAGTTTGAGTACAGACCTGGCAACCCGGCAGCATATTGAGTACCGACCTGGCAACCCCGTCAGTAGTTTGAGTACAGACCTGGCAACCCCAGGCAGACGGGGGCTGCTCTTCTGCTGCTACCCATCGGATTACTCCAAACAAGCAGCGCTGGCAGCAGCCGTCCTGCCAAACCAGGCCTGATCCACGGGCCACACACTCGCACGTCTGCACGCGTGCGGGGTCAGACAATTTTCCCCCCTCCGACAATGTTTGATGGAACACTTCCATAACTAAGATGGTTCAGGCGGACGGCTGTCCCCTGAAGGGTTAGGGTTAGGGTTGAGCAGTGCAGTCCCGGTTGTCAGTGTCCGTAAGCTGAGCGCAGAGTTTTAACAGCCGAACGCTTCGTCCTTCTTGCCCAGGACAGCAGCTGCTGGTGCTGTTTCCAGGCTGAGTATCCTCCAGCAGGCCCCTCTCTCCTGTACTGCAGTGGGCCCCTGGGCTCCAGTAGGCCCCTCTCCTGTACTGCAGTGGGCCCCTGGGCTCCAGTAGGCCCCTCTCCTGTACTGCAGTGGGCCCCTGGGCTCCAGTAGGCCCCTCTCCTGTACTGCAGTGGGCCCCTCTCCTGTACTGCAGTGGGCCCCTGGGCTCCAGTAGGCCCCTCTCCTGTTCTGCAGTGGGCCCTTGGGCTCCAGTAGGCCCCTCTCCTGTACTGCAGTGGGCCCCTGGGCTCCAGTAGGCCCCTCTCCTGTTCTGCAGTGGGCCCCTGGGCTCCAGTAGGCCCCTCTCCTGTACTGCAGTGGGCTCCTGGGCTCCAGTAGGCCCCTCTCCTGTACTGCATTGGAACCCTGGGCTCCAGTAGGCCCCTCTCCTGTACTGCATTGGGCCCCTGGGCTCCAGTAGGCCCCTCTCTCCTGTACTGCAGTGGGCCCCTGGGCTCCAGTAGGCCCCTCTCCTGTACTGCATTGGGCCCCTGGGCTCCAGTAGGCCCCTCTCCTGTACTGCATTGGGCCCCTGGGCTCCAGTAGGCCCCTCTCCTGTACTGCACTGGGCCCCTGGGTTCCAGTAGGCCCCTCTCCTGTACTGCATTGGGCCCCTGGGCTCCAGTAGGCCCCTCTCCTGTACTGCAGTGGGCCCCTGCGCTCCAGTAGGCCCCTCTCCTGTACTGCATTGGGCCCCTGGGCTCCAGTAGGCCCCTCTCCTGTACTGCAGTGGGCCCCTGGGCTCCAGTAGGCCCCTCCCACAGGCTTCTGCGTTTAGCGTGCGCCCTTTCTGTGAGCTCATCAATATGACATTATCTCCCCGAACAGCCAATCAGCATCAGTTCTGCTCCGCAGGGTTTAGGGCTATGAGCCGCCCCTCTCTTTGACCGTTGAACGTTGACCAAATACAGTGTGGAGAAAGGCTTGGGCTTGCAGCTACATGTCCTGGGACTGACCTCCTGATCTGATCCAGAGCAGCAGGGCTGTGGGCTCTGAACACGGAGCCCGGCTGGTCCAGCGGGTACATGAGCGCACTTTCCCAAATCTCTGGATGTACAAGAGTGCTGAAGAGATGATTATCATGCGCTTACTGAAACTGAGGGGCATGTGTTTGAGTAAAAGTTCTGCTCCAAACCTTGTTCCATGTTAATCTTTGCTTCTCTACATTCTCAGATTTTTCTATTGTTCATCTTCGTTCATATCTTAAAATAAATATTAATTAAAAAAACTAAAACAACAGGCAGGCATCAAAATAGAGGAATCCTGACACATTCCAACTGAGGCTTCTCGTTCTCGTTTGCATACAAATGTGATTAGTTCAACAACTATGTTTTTTTGTTGTTCTACGAGAATAGAAAAAAAATCAAACAAAGGCAAACAAACAAAAACACAAAATGATGTAAATATTCCAGCAAGAAAAGGAAAGAAAGATTAATGACATGTAAATTTCGATTAAATATGTTTTTGTTTCTGGTGCTGTGGAACAGAGAAAAGAAAGGGGGGAAGCCTTTATTGTCTTTTTTTCTCAAAGCTGTGGAGAATATGAGCGGAGTGTTTTATCTGCAGTCCCAGCTGCGTTGAAGGCAAGACAACACGGTGACACGGATGGGTCTGATGACATCTAAATGATTAGAAGCAGCACAGAAGAGGAAGAAGATGAAGAAAGGGAGTGGGGGTGGGGGGGGGAGTATTTTCACACACGTTTGTCTGGAATGCTCTTGTCTTTCTTCCTTGTTTATTGAAATATTAATGCGTTTGCTGCAGGCCGTGTGTGTTTATTCATCGGGCTCAAACTGGCGGGTGGAATGCGGACGGACGCTCGCTCATTGATTTTCCCGACTGTGGGATGATCAGTCTAATTAGGGGCAGCCCGTCGCCACGGCACCCGGCCCGGAGCCCGACGGCCCCTCCCCTTTCCGCTCGGCCGCGCTCGCTCCTGAAACAGCGCACGCCATCTCGCCGCGTTCGAACCCTCGGCCTGGGCCAGCGAGAGGACCCTCCACCTGGGCCAGGGGGCGAACCCCCTGGGCCACGAAGGACCTCCACCTGGGCCCAGGCCGGCGGCAGAACCCTCCAGCCTGGGCCAGGGGGTGCGGCACAGACCCTCCGCCTGGGCCAGCGGGGATCACGGCAGGACCCTCAGCCTGGGCCAGTGAGAGGACCAGCCTGTCCCAACTGGAGAGCGGCAGGTTGCAATCCAAGTTATTGTTTGTTAATTGCGGGTTTATTTGGTGCTGGTATGAAAGGGCTGGGGAGTGGGGGTCGGGTGGGGGGAGGGTGATTAATAACAGAAGTTGGAGACAGTCTGGCCAGTCTGGGTCCAATCCCATGTTGATGTGAGGGCATGGAGTCATACTTACTCTGTACCCTTCTCTCCAACCTACAGACCCTACTCTAAGGCTTTCCTCTGACCGCATATCCTAACCCAACTTAAGACAACCTACTTCAAACCTACAGACCCCTATACCTCTCTAGGACCCCCTTACTCTCCTGAACCTCATAGACACCCTAATCTCCACCTTACAGACAACCCCCTTTACCTCTCCAAACCCTACAGACCTCCCTATATCTCTTCAAACCTTACACCCCCCCACCCCTGCATGGCTGCACAGACCCTGTGTTTGCAGGATCACAAGTGGAAGTAGAGAAATAGAGAGGGGGGGTCCCGTTCAGACGGTGTGAAGGGGAGGCCGGGGGGGGGGGGGGTAAACTTGGGGAGGTAGGAGTGCCGGGGGGGATGGGGGTGTGTAAGGGGGTTGAGAGGCGGGGTGGGCCGGGTCCGGGGTGCAATTGGGACCCCAGCTGGTGCGGGACGGGGTGCTATTGTGTTTGGCAGGCCCCTCCTACTGTGCTAACAGGATTAGGTTTGGGGGGGGGGCACTCACTGGGGCTGAGGGCTCTTCCCCCCTCCCCTCTGACCCGAGCTTAGGGAAAACGGCGTGTTCCCTTTGATACAGGAGCCCCAAATCCACAACTGTTCCCCTCAGGGAAGCAGGAACACAGGCCCCCTCTCCCCCGCTACCCCCCATGGGTGAGGGAAGAAGGGCTCTCATTCATACGCTCTGGGCCTCAGAGTCAAGTTCACCCCTTGATTTCCTTGGGAGAACGGAGAATTAGCCATTCATCACCGCCTCTCCCTTCAGCCCTTACCAGTCTGAGCGCGTGCGGGATTCTGTACCAGGGCTGTCTATCACAGATATCCCCTTCCACAGCATCACAGTCTCTCTATCACAGATATCCCCTCACAGTCTCTCTATCACAGATATCCCCTTTCACAGCATCACAGTCTCTCTATCACAGATATCCCTGCTCACAGCAGCACAGTCTCTCTATCACAGATATCCCCGTCCACAGCATCACAGTCTCTCTATCACAGATATCCCTGCTCACAGTCTCTCTATCACAGATATCCCCACTCACAGCATCACAGTCTCTCTATCACAGATATCCCCTCTCACAGTCTCTCTATCACAGATATCCCTGCTCACAGCATCACAGTCTCTCTCTCACAGATATCCCCTTTCACAGCATCACAGCTCTCTATCACAGATATCCCCACTCACAGCATCACAGTCTCTCTATCACAGATATCCCCGCTCACAGCATCACAGCCTCTCACAGTCTTCGGGGTCTGAACGGCGCAGTGTGCAGTGAGTAGCTGAGTAGCGTGGACATGACCCACCCTTTGCAGCTACTCAAAGTGCACTGTGCTGCTCATGAACACGCGCGCGTCCAAGTGTGTGTTTGTGCTGCTCTTACAGGGCTGAAGAGTTTTCTTCCAGAAACGTCCGGCTGCGTGGATGTGAGGATCCTCATGGACGGCAGCAGTGCAGCCCCAAATGTGCATGTGCATGTATATGTGTGTGTTTGTGTGTTTTCAGTCTGTGTGCATGTGCATGTATATGTGTGTTTGTGTGTTTTCAGTCTGTGTGTGTGTGCATGTATATGTGTGTGTTTGTGTGTTTTCAGTCTGTGTGTGTGTGCATGCATATGTGTGTGTTTGTGTGTTTTCAGGCTTTGTGTGTGTGCATATGTGTGCGTGTATGCATGTGTGTGATCTACTCTGGACTGATTTGTGGATGATTTCAGGCTGTGTATGTATGTGTGTGTGTTTGTGCGCATGGGTGTGTGTATGTATGTTTGTGCACATGGGTGTGTGTGTGTGTGTGTATGTTTGTGCACATGGGTGTGTGTGTGTTTGTGTGTGGGTGTGTATGTGTGTATGTCTTGCACAGGGGTGTGTGTGTGTATGTTTTGCACATGGGTGTGTGTGTGGGTGTGGGTGTGTGTGTTACTCTGTTCTGTTTGAGTGTTTTTTGTGCCGTGTATGTGTAGTACCTGTCCTGCAGGAGTACTGGGTGTGCGGGTTCCAGTCCCGCCCGGAGAGGCACAGCCGGTACAGGCAGCAGGGATGCAGCAGGCCAGCACTCTCATTACAGCAGCGATGAAATAATTATGAATGACGCAGTGAGACTTCATCAGAGGAATATCTGCTGTATTATTTATTCAGTCCCTGGTTGAGGGAGGAACACGTATAAACCTGCAGCCACCCTGCTTTGTCTCGCACTCTCCTGCCCGCCTGCGGAGTCGCAGGTCTTCCTCCTGCTCGTCTCTCTGCACCCGACGCACCCTTCCATCCGCTCTCAGGCCTGTCCATCACCTGTCTCCTGGGCGACACCTGTATGGGAGCCTGCGGTTAGGGGCGCGGGGGGAGAGAGCGGGGGGTGGGGGACCGGGGGGAGTCCCCGGAGCTGTGTCCCACGCTGATGGGGGTAGAACCCGAGGCCCTGTCGAGGTGCTGAAGTTTGGGGAGACCGGTGTGATTACAGCGGGGGAAACAGGAGGCGCAGACGGGGGACCCCTAAACCCATCGTGCGACAGGTGAGCGCGGCTCGTCCTGTTTCTGAGGGGGGGTGGGGGGTGTGGGCCGGGTTTGGGGGCTGGGGGGCCGCGCTGTAGTCGAGGGTGCGGTATCGCTCAGGTCAGAGTTTCCGTGGGAACGCGGGAGTGTGGAAGGTTGTAGCGGTTTCCGTGGCGTCCGCTCAGACCGGGCTTGGCGGGCGGCTGGTGTTCAGAGCGCTGAACGCGTGTCATTAATAATGCACCGCCGTCCTGGCAACGCTGCCGCCGCTGCCTGGCAACAGTGGAGCAAAGGGTGGCTCTTCCATCAGGAGCGGAGTGGGGGGGGGGGGCGGGGTGGAGTCCCACAGGTGGCCACCCCCCTCCCATATCCCTGGGCTGTGCGAATCATTCTAACACCCAAAAGAAGTAGCTTTTCTTTTCCTCCGCTGCACTGCAACCCACAGATCTGGCTAATTATCGCAGCGAAATATACTGGATATCTATCATATGTTCCAGGAGGAACTTTGGACTTGAAATGGGCTGTTTTAATGTACGGCCTGCAAGAACAGGCAAGCCTGGTGGATTATTCCCCCCACAGCAGATGCTTGTGTGAGATTGTGTCCCAAGTAAAGGGTTGAAAATGACAAAGTCACCCAGAAAAGGGCCCAGAAAAGCGGGGTGCAGTATTTGGGCAGAGGGGTAGCTGGCTGGGGCGTACCCAAAGCCCTGGCCTTGCGTTGGCGGGCGAAGCAGCGAGCACGCGGAGAGGGTTCGGTCCAGCAAGCCGAGGTACGGCAGACTGTTAAAGATTAATAACTTACCACCTCCCCTGATTTGTACATGTGAATTATTAAACATCACCTCATTATTAATTATTTAATAATCGGATTTTGTTCTTGTTGCTGTCCCTTCTCTTTCATTTTTGGCTTCTCCCTGGCC
Organism: Anguilla rostrata; assembly: GCF_018555375.3. Classification (NCBI taxonomy): domain Eukaryota; kingdom Metazoa; phylum Chordata; class Actinopteri; order Anguilliformes; family Anguillidae; genus Anguilla; species Anguilla rostrata. Next base: position 812,487 of record NC_057941.1, read on the forward strand.
TTGTGAAAGTCTTCACTCTCCCAGGTGCAACAAGGTTAACAAAATGCTTCTGGAGCTCTTTTGCTCTTTTCGGGGCCGAGGCCTCCGTCTGCACCAGGGCACGCTGAGCAGCTGCATGGGGCTGCATTATTAAACATTATTTAGGCGCCAAAGACCATGTTATGAATGGCTTTGTAAATGCTGCGAGCATACTGCAAAAACAACAAATGCCTGTACAGTCTTATTTGCATTCACCCACGATAACACATTCCATTTATAAGTATGAAAATGATGCAGACCGAACATAGTTATGAACTCCTGCTGGGCACTGCAGTGTGGGACTGATTCAGCGCTCAAACACTGCGTGTGTGCGTGTGAGTGAGAGTGTGAGTATGCGTGAGAGTGTGTGTGTGAGTGAGAGTGTGCGTGTGAGTGAGAGTGTGAGTATGCGTGTGAGTGTGTGTGTGAGTGAGCATGAGTGTGAGAGAGAGTGTGTGTGTGCATGTGAGTGAGAGTGTGTGTGTGCGTGTGAGTGAGAGTGTGAGTATGCGTGAGAGTGTGTGTGTGCGTGTGAATGAGAGTGTGAGTATGCGTGAGAGTGTGTGTGTGAGTGAGCATGAGTGTGAGAGAGAGTGTGTGTGTGCATGTGAGTGAGAGTGTGAGTATGGGTGACAGTGTGTGTGTGAGTGAGCATGAGTGTGAGAGAGAGTGCGTGTGTGAGTGTGTGTGTGTGTGTGCACGTGACCTTAATGCACTTCAGCAGACACACACACTTTAGATAACACACACAGTCAGATCCTGTACCAGCTGACACACACACAGACACACACACACATCCACACAGCAGCAGGCCCAAGCAGCAGGCTTAGTGTGTTTTTCCTCACTCACACACAGCTCTGCAAACTTGTGTCTGATTGTGTTCTGGAGAAGAAAGCTTTGGGCTAACAGCCCCCTGCCAGGTTCTATCAGGTCTGTGCCTCTGGTGCCAGAGGCTGAGCTGATCCTGTATTGGCTTTGTCTCCTCCGCGATGCGTTCATTTAAAGGATTAGAAGAAAGAAACCAGCAGCAGCAAATCATTTCTCTGGTTCTTATCACACGGGGAAGTGAGGGAAGGGGGGGGGATAGAAAGTTTGGAGGCAACATCCCTCCCCTCCCCGTCTCCGTGCATTAGGAGCGGCCTGGGGGCATGGGGGGTGGGGGGGGAGGGGAGAGTAAAGAGCTGTCATTTAAATAAGTGTTTGTGCAGAGAGAGAGAGAGAGAATGGGAGCAGGAGCAGGGTGGGGGGTGTGGTTTTGGGGAGGGGGGGGTGCAGAATGGGAGCAGGAGCAGGGTGGGGGGTGTGGTTTTGGGGGGGGGTCTTTAATGCGACTCTGATCTCCAGCACCAGTGCACAGCTGCTGCAGCAGCAGGTTCTCCGGCTCCACCATATGTTCCCTGTGCTGCTCCAATTATTCTCCCCGGAGCACTGCTCTGCCTGGGCCCGCGTGGGGGGGCCGCGGGGGGGTGGGCGCGAGAGGGGTGTTGGGGGGGCGGGGGCGCAGCTACTGTTACACTGCAGCCGTCACTGCTGTCACAAGCCCCCGCCCGCCTTGGCCCCTGCTACCCCGTCTGTCCTTCGTCCACTAGGCCTCTGCCCCCCCCCCCCCAGGTCTACCCCCCCTCCCCCACCCCACCACACCCCGCCCCACCCCGCCCCGCTCATCCCCTCCTCTGGTTCCCCTCATTCTGCCTCCCTGTTCCACTGCACGGCACCCCCACCCCTTTATCAGTTCAACTCCATAAAGCTTTATTGGCATGACTGTATATGAACAACATTGCTAAAGCGATTCAAGGTGAAACAATTTACAATGACAAATGACAAAAGATAACAATGACATAAGACATATAATTAATACAGTGGAATACAGTATAATTGAATTTGAATACAATAATTAAATAATGAATAAATAAATAAATATCTTCCATGGACCTCTGTCTGTCTGTCTGTCTGTCCATTTTTTGTTTAATAGGCCCGACTATGTTGTTTGTCCTGGATTTATGGTGCACACATGCTGGTTTTTTACTTATAAATGCAGCAGTCATGTTCTGAAGCCAGTGCAGAGCCTTCAGCCTTGGTGTAGTTTTGTGTTGATTATAGTAATCATAGAACGAAATGCAGCACTACAGGGGACTCAACAGATATAAAATAAGCAGAAATGTAGATACTATTTTCACTGCAACATCTCTTTTTTGTCATCCAAGACACTTGAAATGCTTAAACTTTTTTTTTTTCCTGTCAGGTCTCAGGAAGACAGAGCTGGGTGTCATACGGACGTGTGAGTCCTCCCCTCGTATCTGCGCAGTCCTGTATCTGCGCAGTCTTGTATCCGCACAGTTCTGCACAGTCTTGTATCCGCACAGTTCTGCACAGTCTTGTATCCGCACAGTTCTGCACAGTCCTGTATCTGCGCAGTCTTGTATCCGCACAGTTCTGCACAGTCCTGTATCCGCACAGTTCTGCACAGTCCTGTATCCGCACAGTTCTGCACAGTCCTGTATCTGCACAGTTCTGCACAGTCCTGTATCCGCACAGTCCTGTATCTGCACAGTTACATATTGGCACAGGCCCCTCTGCCGGTCGAGCGTCTGGCCTTTCTCAGTTATTCTAATGTCTGGTTTGCTGCTGTTTGTTTGTGTGGGGGCTGCAGCTAATTGATTGGCAGACTTTTGGCAGTCGGGCAAAGAATGGAGGGTTTAAATTTGACACTGCACCCCCCCCACCCCCCATCAGAACCCTGCCTACTCCACCTGATCCCAGCACACCCCACACCTGTTCCCCTGACAACTCGTCACTACAGTAACAGCACCCCCTCTATGACTCTGTTTACTAAACTTTCCACCCTTGAAATATTTATAAGGGGAGGGAGCCAGGTTCAACTCACCAGAGAGGCACTGAGGGGAGGGGGGCAGGGAGGGGGGGCAGGGAGGAGAGGAGTGGAGCAGATTGAAAGGATGCACGTGAGGCTGTTATTGATATTTTCACTTTTCTCGAAGAAGGTGGGTACCGAGGTACGTTGCCAGCGTGCAACGTCCAGGTCAGTCCACAGACTAAACGCTCTACTTGGATTTCACTGATAGCTAATACAGTCAGTCAAACACAGTTCAGTCAGTAGACCCCTCTTCTGACATACTACATACATACTTTAACTAAGCTTCGTCATTTACGGGTGGAGGGATGGAAGGTGCAGCCTGAAGAGGTGAGTCAGAAGCAGAAGTACGGTACAGTAGACCCCCTCTGTTCTGAAGCAGAAGTACAGTAAAGTAGACCCCCTCTGTTCTGAATCAGAAGTACAGTACAGTAGACCCCCTCTGTTCTGAAGCAGAAGTACAGTACAGTAGACCCCCTCTGTTCTGAAGCAGAAGTACAGTAAAGTAGACCCCCTCTGTTCTGAAGCAGAAGTACGGTACAGTAGACCCCTCTGTTCTGAAGCAGAAGTACAGTAAAGTAGACCCCCTCTGTTCTGAAGCAGAAGTATGGTACAGTAGACCCCCTCTGTTCTGAAGCAGAAGTACGGTACAGTAGACCCCCTCTGTTCTGAAGCAGAAGTACGGTACAGTAGACACCTCTGTTCTGAAGCAGAAGTACAGTACAGTAGACCCCTCTGTTCTGAAGCAGAAGTACAGTACGTAGACCCTCTGTTCTGAAGCAGAAGTACAGTAAAGTAGACCTCTGTCTGAAGCAGAGTACACATAACCCTCTGTTCTGAAGCAGAAGTACAGTAAAGTAGACCCCCTCTGTTCTGAGCGAAGCAGAAGTAGACCCTCTGTTGAGCAGAAGTACAGACATACCCTCTGTTCTGAAGCAGAAGTACGTACAGTAGACCCTCTGTTCTGAAGCGAGTCGTACTACCTCTGTTCTGAAGCAGAAGTATGGTACAGTAGACCCCCTCTGTTCTGAAGCAGGAGTACCGCAGGAGTACATCAGGACCCTCTGTCTTCCTTCGCTCTGTTCTGTACCTGCTGTTTTACGCAAATTAGGGAGAAACTGGAGGTTTTTTCCATATGAATTGGAAAGGTGACTTCATGTCTAACTTCCTGTGCTTCATGTCTAACTTCCTGTGCTTATGGCTGATATCTCCAGGGATTCTCAGTGGCCTTCATGTGGAGTTCATCATTGATTGCTGTCTGATGCCCCTCAGTAACCCCCCCAACCCAGCCGTACCCCCCCCCACCCCCACCCACACACATGCCCCGTGCCCCGTTCCCCGTGCACATGTCCCTCCTCGGTTTGACCGGCCTGCCACAGACTAGGGTGTCCAAGGTCGGGGGTGGAGGGGGGAGTGGGGGGGGGGGTGTTCAGTGGTTGCAGGCTCCACATGTGCTGAAATTTGAGAGGGAAGAGTGGGTTAGGGTTATGAGAGAAAGGTCAAAGGTTAGAGACACAGGGGACTGACATTCTGAACTGCTCATCCTCACACACACCCGCACTCAGGGTCATCGTCTCACATACACACACACACACACACCCACTCACACACATTTGTACACACACACACTCACACTTTTATCAGCGGGCTAAATGACTAATAACCCTATCTTGCAAGCAGAGGAGAGGCTATGTGTATTTCAGTCATGTCTGATATGTGCGATATTGTTTTACTTTGTTCAGTAAAGGCATTTTAGGCTGTGAAATGTTTCTCAACATTCTGATTGGGCAACGGGATGGGAAGTGAGCTACTCTGGAGTCCCATAAATCATTAACAAGGATTTGTTTTGTCTTATGAATGTAATTAATACATAATTAATATTTAAAGATCGCCTCATTTATCAAATTTAACGTCTTTACTGCTCACCACGAGAGTGAATGCGATGTGAAAAAGCGACAAACAGAAAGAGAGCGTTCAGAGACGCAAAGACGATGAAGAGGAAAGGCTAATGAGGCTGGCTCTTAATTAGAGCCAGGTGTCAGGGTTTCTTTTGTCTGTTGGTGATTCCCTGGGAGCTTGGGGAAGCAGATCAGTAGACTCACACTGTCTCTTTCCAAAGCACCACAATACAGAGCATTTGAACGTTCAGAAATGTGAAAATTTCAACCTAAATAAATAAAAGTAAATATTTATTTTTAATAGGCTTTGTGTATATCTGTCTCCTCATTGGTCTTTATTTCTGTTGGCACACTTTATCATGTGAGTAGAGCCTGCTGCCCCCCCCCCCCCCCCCCCCCACCCCCCACCCCACCACAGAGCGTAGGCCTTAACCTACCCAGCGGGAGAGCTTACAGCAGCGTGACATCACACTTAAAATCTCCTCTCTCTCTCTGTCCCCACTTTCCCTCTCCTCCCCCCGGGTCCTCCTCCTCGGGTCCTCCTCCCCGCGGGTCCTCCTCCCCGGGTCCTCTCCCCGCGGGTCCTCCTCCCCGGCCGCTCGTTGGCTCTGGAGACCGATGTCATGAGGGCTCCACTTACACGGCATTTCTGTGGGGACTGAGGAGGGCATTTCTGCCTGTCGATATATCACTATTGACCTCTGCCTCTGAGGAGAACCGGGGCTGGGGTCGGTTTGCTTGTGTGTCGGGGGGGGGGGGGGTGCGGGGGGCATGGGGGTGGGGTTATATATGGAACACTCTAGAAGAGTAGGAGGGTGTGTATAGTTCGTCCTTTTTAAGAGATCCAGAATCGTTCCCATTGTTTTTGTGTTTGTTGTCGAAGCATCACCAGTGTAATGGATTGTCTTGTGCTTATAGTTTGAATAATTAATTTAGCATGGATTTGTATTTAATTTGAACTGTTTATGTGCATTAGAATTAGAACTGGGTGTACTTGGGTAAAGTTTGCGTTATGCTGCGCTGTGATGTGTGAGGTCCTATCCCCATCGTACAGACAGAGCCCAGGCTGAGGCCTCATCGGCTGTGTGAGCAGGAGGTGTACCACAGGCCTGTGTCCCGCTCGTGCAGTGTGTGTGTGTGTGTGTGTGGTGTGTGTGTGTGTGTGTGTGTGTGTGTGTGTGTGTGTCCCGCTCATGCAGTGTGTGTGTGTGTGCGCGTGTGTGTGTGTGCCACACTCGCACACACACACACACAGACACACACATACACACACACACTCGCACACACACAGACACACTCGCACACACACTCACACACACACACACTGGCTAATGGGTTAATTTAATTCCACCAGGCAGCGCTCTGTCTTGTTGGGAACAATTAGCTGAGAATGGAGTCGTGAATTTTTAATGTTCAGCAAGGTACAGCAGAGAGGGAGAAGCTCTGCACTCAGCCAGGCCAGCGGGGGACAGAGGGACTCAGGCTCTCACCCCTCTCCCTCTCCCTCTCCCTCCCTCCCTCCCTCCCTCCCTCTCTCACCCCTCTCCCTCTCCCTCCCTCCCTCCCTCCCTCCCCTCCCTCTCACCCATCTCCTCTCCTCTCCCTCTCTCCCTCCCTCCCTCTCCTCTCTCTCACCCATCTCCTCTCCCTCCCTCCCTCCTTCCTCTCTCACCCATCTCCCTCTCCTCCTCCCTCCTTCCCTCTCTCACCCATCTCCCTCTCCTCCCTCCTTCCCTCTCCTCCTCTCCCTCTCCTCCCTCCCTCTCTTCCCTCTCCTCTCCTCCTCTCCTCCCTCCTCTCTCCTCCCCCCTCTCCCTCCTCTCCTCCTCTCTCCCTTCCCTCTCCCTTCCTCTCTCCTCTCTCCTCTCTCTCTCCCCCCTCTCCCTCTCCTCCTCTCTCTTTCCCCTCTTCTCTCTCTCCTCTCTCTCTCTCTCTCTCTCTCTCTCTCTCTCTCTCTCCCTCCCTCTCTCTCTTGGTCTCTGAGCACATTAGTAGAGACTATGATTTTTTTAGTTTTGTGAATGACCTAGATGCCTTTCTGAGTGTGTGGTGTGTAGATGGGGCTGTTTGTGAGATCAGGGGCAGGGAGCTGGTAATTGATTGGAGTAGGCTGGTTGGTTTCAGGTATTAATGGGTGTTGCTGTGTAGGTGTGGTGCGGCTGACTGGCTGTGAGCACGTTTACCTTTCTCTGATGATGGAGAGTTTACCAGTCAGCGGCAGGCCTTATCGATCGCGCCTCTGACAGCTCTAAAGCAGCGCGTTTCCTGCGTCCTTCAACGTGTATCTGCATCTGCGTGCTATGCGCAGGAGCGGGAGTATGCGCAGGAGCGGGAGTATGCACAGGAGTGGGAGTATGCGCAGGAGCGGGAGTATGCACAGGAGCGGGAGTATGCACAGGAGCGGGAGTATGCGCAGGAGCGGGAGTATGCGCAGGAGCGGGAGTATGCGCAGGAGCAGGAGTATGCACAGGAGCAGGAGTATGCGCAGGAGCAGGAGTATGCGCAGGAGCAGGAGTATGCGCAGGAGCGGGAGTATGCGCAGGAGCGGGAGTATGCACAGGAGCGGGAGTATGCGCAGGAGCGGGAGTATGCACAGGAGCGGGAGTATGCGCAGGAGCGGGAGTATGCACAGGAGCGGGAGTATGCGCAGGAGCAGGAGTATGCGCAGGAGCAGGAGTATGCGCAGGAGCGGGAGTATGCGCAGGGCTGCGTACTCCGGTGCTGAAGACCCTGCAGTGATTCGGGCTCCTGAGCCAGCTGCAGCTGGAGATCAGAGCATGCCACAGAGATGCCACTCAAATGCATTTAAATTAGAGAAGACACTGGTCAAGACAAGGTCACTGTCAAAGCACAGAACCTGCTTTGGCTCAGAGAAATAATGTATTGCGTTGTTATAATGAGAACGATATCACATTTACACAAGCCCTCAATGGAAATAAGCCTCCCAAAAAATGCAGCGTTAACTCAGATATAGAAATTCAGCTTGATCCAGTATGAACTTCTTTTTTATGTTCATTTGAGGGCTTCTGGTTGCAGATTGAAATCTTGGTTCAGCTGACAGACAGGCGTAGTTTCCACAAGGCCTGATAAGTCTGTGAGGCTGAAATTTAACCAGCTGGTGCCTGAGGCTTCCTGTGACGGAAAGAGTCCGGTCAGGAGGTGATTCAACCCACATCAAACCCTTTCCCTGTCAGATCCACCACTCAAAGGAAAACAGCATTAGCCTGTTCTGGAAACAAATTCTTGCAATGGGCAGTCTGTGTGTGTTACCGTGTTCGTGTGCGTGTACTGGTGTGTGAGGGAGTGTGTGTGTGAGAGAATGTGTGCGTAGGTTTGTGAGAGTGTGTGTGCAGATGTGTGAGAGTGTGTGTGCATGTGTGTGAGTGTCTGTGTGTGCAGGTGTGTGAGAGTGTGTGTGCAGGTGTGTGAGAGTGTGTGTGCAGGTGTGTGAGAGTGTGTGTGCATGTGTGTGAGAGTGTGTGTGCAGGTGTGTGAGAGTGTGTGTGTGCAGGTCTGTGAGAGTGTGTGTGTGCAGGTGTGTGAGTGTGTGTGTGCAGGTTTGTGAGAGTATGTGTGTGCAGGTTTGTGAGAGTGTGTGTGCAGGTGTGTGTGTGTCCTGCTCAGCATTGACTTGATTAGTAAACAAATAATTATATCTTAATTATTATAAAATAAATAAATAAATAATAAAATAAAAGCACATCTCTTCTCCCACAGAATAATTAACACACACATACACACACTCACACGCACACACACATACTCACACACACACGCACACACACACACTCACGCACACACACACACACTCACGCACACACACACCCTTGAGCTGGGCCCTGTCGATCAGGAGCTGTAGGCATGTTTACATACTGACTAGAGAGTGTAATAAATAAATCATGGCTGTGATGTATAATGGATTGTTCTGTTTCGTTGCAGATTTTCACAATCAAGCGAAAGTATTCCAGAGGGCGAGAGAGCGCTCCCCCTCCCGGGCCCGTCCCGCTCTTTAGGGGAGTCCCTTCTGACAGGTGCACCCTGTAGGGACACCGCCCCCTAATTTCTGCCACTGGGGGGATAATGCGCTGTTTTTGGGGGCCAGAGGTGTTTGTTTTCACCTCTGCAGTTTAGGAAGGGAAACGTACTGAGCCTCTTCAGGAGATGGATAGCAGTTGTGAACATTAATGAACTTTCTGGAGAGGACTGATTCAGAGCGTAGTCTTTTCCCCTTTTCACCTCTTAGGGTTTATTCTTAGTGAGTTTGTAGAAGGGTGTTAACAGAACCATAAAACTGTCCATGTTACAGCCAGGGTGTGTTTGGCATCTTAGGTTTGTAAATATTTTGGGTGGATATAATTGGTGCATGATCAGGCTGAAAAAAGCCATTTAGAATTTAAAGCATTTGTGAATTGTCAATTTCTTTTTGGTGTGGAGAAAGAGTGTACGCTCTACCATAAATCCCTGGATGACAGAGATAATCATAGACTAAGAAACATATTTAATCTGTACAGAATAATATGCTCGGCCACTTCAAGCATTTTACCACGTGTTAGTTACCAGTAGGAGAAACACAAACAATGACTTCTGCACAGTGAAGTAACTGCTCACCATCCTGCTATTCTGTGTAGGGTACGCTGCAGACTTTACTAACACTAGCAGCTCTGAATGCTAAATAATGGCAATGGCTGCCAACAAACTCTGTTTTAGTCATCTTTACAAATTAATTAACGACAGGCTTCTAAAACATATGTTTGTGATTTAAGTCGAAGGTAAATTGATTGTTGATTGATTGCAAGCTTGTCAGTCACCCAGCTAGCAGTACAGATGTATTTATTTGTTTTTGTATGGCCTACATCTGGGTCTGAACCATAATGTGCAGGAGCCTTGATCTGGATCTCATGGGCAGCCACTTCACTCCTGGCTGGTGGCACTGTGTCTGTGTGTGTGTGGAAGGAGGGAGGGAGGGGAGCATGAGAGCTTGGGTGTGTGGTCTGAGGGAGAAAAAGAGAGAGAGAGAGAGGGAGGGAGAGACAGAGAAAAATGGAGGGAGGGAGAGAGGAGAGAGGGAGGTGAGTTCGCGTGTGTGGTCTAACAGAAATAGCGAGAGAAAGAAAGAGAGACAGAGGGCCTGGAGGGAGGGAGGAGTGAAGCACTGAGTATCCCCCCCCCCCGTCCCCCCACCCCCCCGCCCCCAGGCGTGCCATATGACGGGCGTTCAGTCAGAGCGGCAGTCCTGCGGCCCCAGAGGGTCACGTGATCCCCCGTCAGCTGGGAGGCCTGGCACGGGGCGGGGTGGGGGCGGGGTGGAGGGGGGGGCGGGCGGTGTCTGTGGGGCGGGGCGGGGGGGCTGGGGGGGTGTGCGGGGGTGTGCGGGCCGGGCTGGGGAGGGACCCTATCAGGCTGTATTCATTTCAGCTTGGCCGTTTGATGGAAAACAAAAAAGCCAGGCCTACGTGAGTGTCAGTGTGAGTGTGTGTGAGCAGGAGCGTGAGCTGGAGTGTGTGTGTGTGAGCGTGTGTGTGTGTGAGCATGAGCGGGAGTGTGTGTGTGTGAGCGTGTGTGAGTGTGTGTGTGTGTGTGAGCATGAGCGGGAGTGTGTGTGTGTGAGCGTGTGTGTGTGTGTGAGTGTGTGTGTCCCACTCGTGCAGTGAGTGCGTGTGTGTGTGTGTGAGTGTGTGTGAGTTTGAGTTTGAGTGTGAGCATGCTCGCCCTCTTACCTCCCTGCCCCATCCACTGAAAGGGTCCTGTGTGCACTGCTGGGGGGGGTGGGGTGAGCGGTGAACCCCTGCCCCCCCACATTTGGCTGCCCCCCCTCCCCCCCCGACCTCGACCCCTAGGCACGCAGAGCCATAATGGGACAATGAAACCTGCAGAGAGAACCTTAGCCTCCTGTGCACACTACTGCCCTCTGAGCATATCTGTGCTTATGTAAGCCTCAGAGCAAACATGACTGTTTGTTCTCTGATTCAAGATAAAAAATTAATCGATTGGTTCCTTGTTTGACACTTCCCTGTTTTTGTTAGGAACTTCAGCTGGTGACAAAACCTTAAAGAAAAGGGTTGTATAGAATAGATAGGCATTCCTTTGTGTGTGTGTGTGAGTGACTGTGTGTGTGTGTGTGTGTGTGTGTAACACAGCTTACACGATGCTTCTGTAGACTGTCTGAGATGTGTGTGTGTGTGTTTTGTTGGTTTAGTTCATGCCCTCATTCTGTCAGAAGTTGACCAGGAGAACTGTGGCTGGTGTAACTTTTGAGCGTGATGAACTTTGACCTTTGCTGAGGCACAGAAAATGAGGCTCTCACGCATGATGAATCCAGGCCTCCATTCAGCCTCATCACAGAGCCCTTTCTAATTAACCCTGAGGGAGGAGTTTGAGGAAGTGTTTTTAAAAAAAATCAACTGTCAATTATTTCTATTTTTTTGTCAAAGCCTTTGAAAGCTGTCAAAGGTTTTTCTCTTGCATTGCTATTTTAACGTCTGAACCTTCAAACTTGGAAAGTTTTGAGACCTGAGAATGTGTGATCCTGAGAAGGACGTGGAGATGCAGAGTTAGCGCAGGTCTTATTTTAGCAGTGATGCCTGCACCCCACTTCACTCTCACACCGGACCACAGATAGCAGGCTGCTGCAGCACTGTCCAGTAAGTACTACAGTCATGAAGTTCACCTGCGTTAAATGTACCTGTCCCACCTGTCTCTACCCTGTCCCTGTCCCGCCTGTCCCTGTCCCACCTGTCCCTGTCCCACCCTGTCCCTGTCCTGCCTATCCCTGTCCCACCTGTCCCTGTCTCTACCCTGTCCCTATCTCACCTGTCCCTGTCACACCACCCGTATGTCTTATACTCCAGGTGATATAGAGTAAAACTGGGTTTTATTAGAAGGAAACGCAAAATACCAGCTGAGTTGGACAGGTACGGGGCATTTAGAAACACCTTTAAAGAGAATGATCTCTGTACGGATGAAGAGCGTTGACCGTCATCTCCAGTCGACTGTTTGCAGTAATGCATCTTTAAACCGGGCTCTCTCTCTCTCTCTCTCTCTCCCTCCTCTCCCCCCCTCTCTGTTCTGGCGTGCTCCTCTGTCATGTCTTCCTGAAGCAGGTGAGTGTTGTGTGTCTTCTTCCATTGTTCTGGCACCTTCCAGCCCATTGTCCGCGGGTGAGTCAGTTCCAGCCGAACGTTGGCGGCTGGTGGTAAGCTGGTGTGGGCGGGGCCGTCCCGTCTCCAACTGCACCCCCCCCCCCTCTCCCCCCCCCATTGTGTGGCCACGTCCCCTTTGTGGAGCCCATTCAGGTTCTAACAGTTTAACAGTTTCCTCTCTTTAGGCACAGCTGGCCATAAGGCACTCAGACAGCATTACGCATCTGTCTGCACCACCAGTAACGCTCACCTGTACAGTATCTCAGTAACGCTCACCTGTACAGTATCTCAGTAAGATTCACCTGTACAGTATCTCAGTAAGACTCATCTGTACAGTATCTCAGTTAGACTCACCTGTACAGTATCTCAGTAAGACTCACCTGTACAGTATCTCAATAAGACTCACCTGTACAGTATCTCAGTTAGACTCACCTGTACAGTATCTCAGTAAGACTCACCTGTACAGTATCTCAATAAGACTCACCTGTACAGTATCTCAATAAGACTCACCTGTACAGTATCTCAGTTAGACTCACCTGTACAGTACCTATCATTGGATTTACTGTCACACTGAAAAATTATGGGGGCAAAAAGTGGAAAAAAAAACCTCACATAACACTGGCAACAAATTAGGTATGTTAAATATTAAAATTGTGTTGTCATGTGAGGCTTCTCTCCAATATGACATTCACTTTTTGTGTTTAAGGGATGGTGAGGAATGGAGGACAGCAGGACAGCTGTTTGGATGCAGGGTGATCATCATCCTCAGCACAGCCTGTCCTGAGCAGGCCAATAAGGGGAGATGGTCTGAGTGTTTGTGCTTGGGGGCGGAGCCTCAGCACGGTCCTGAGCAGGCCAATAAGGGGAGATGGTCTGAGTGTTTGTGCTTGGGGGCGGAGCCTCAGCACGGTCCTGAGCAGGCCAATAAAGGGAGATGGTCTGAGTGTTTGTGCTCGGGGGCGGAGCCTCAGTGCCTCTCCGCTCGCGCTCTAATCCCCTGTCATCGCGCGGGGCTCCTGAGACCCTGGGCTGGTCTCCAGAGCCTTGTAGCCGCGCTGTCGGAGTCAGAGATCTGTCAGGGAACAGCTTTGCACGCTCCCCAGATCAATATCCGCCCGCCCTCCGCCGCCGGAGATGGATGGGGCCGTCTCCTCGCGTTAGCGGAGCGTTAGCGTAGCGCTCTCCCCTGCCCTGGAGAGCACAGCACCTGTCAGTCACCTGACCCGCTCCGAACACTGCTCCCATTCCACAGGCAAACAACCGGCTGTATTATGATTTTACGTGCGTACGCTTTCTGTATGAAGCATTATTAAACGGACACCCTGATGTTACTTGACTGACAGAAGTGGACTGAAATAGTGTGTAAAAATGGGGGCATTAACTTAAATTTTTTTATTAACGCTTTTTTATTTTATTGTAAAAAAGAAAAGTCTTCTGCTGTCTGTGCGCTGATGAAGAGCCCGGTCTGTTGCTGTCTGTGCCCTGATGCAGAGGCCGGTCTGTTGCTGTCTGTGCCCTGATGCAGAGGCCGGTCTGTTGCTGTCTTTGTGCTGATGAAGAGCCCGGTCTGTTGCTGTCTGTGCGCTGATGAAGAGCCCGGTCTGTAGCTGTCTGTGCGCTGTTGAAGAGCCCGGTCTGTTGCTGTCTGTGCGCTGATGAAGAGCCCGGTCTGTTGCTGTCTGTGCGCTGATGAAGAGCCCAGTCTGTTGCTGTCTGTGCGCTGATGAAGAGCCCGGTCTGTTGCTGTCGGTGCGCTGATGAAGAGCCCGGTCTGTTGCTGTCTGTGCACTGATGAAGAGTCCGGTCTGTCGCTGTCTGTGCGCTGATGCAGAGCCCGGTCTGTTGCTGTCTGTGCGCTGATGAAGAGCCCGGTCTGTTGCTGTCTGTGCACTGATGAAGAGCCCGGTCTGTTGCTGTCTGTGCGCTGATGCAGAGCCCGGTCTGTTGCTGTCTGTGCGCTGATGAAGAGCCCGGTCTGTTGCTGTCTGTGCGCTGATGAAGAGTCTGGTCTGTTGCTGTCTGTGCGCTGATGCAGAGCCTGGTCTGTTGCTGTCTGTGCGCTGATGAAGAGCCCGGTCTGTTGCTGTCTGTGCGCTGATGCAGAACCCGGTCTGTTGCAGTTGTGTGGCTGTAATTACGGTGGCAGCAGGTGTTTACTGAGTCGGGGGGAAGGCGGGTTTTCGCCCTGGAGCCACAGCGCAGCGCAGCGCTGGCATGCTGGTGGTGAGCAGGCTGAACCCGCCAGAGCCGCAGAAAGAGGAACTGAAGCTCCGCCCGAGTCCGTCCCCACCTGCCGTTTGATCTGGATCATATTCAAATCCGTTGGCACAGCTTGTTTTTGCATTTAACCTTACTGGAGTCTCCCGGTGTGTGTGTGTGTGTGTGTGTGTGCGTGCGCGCGCATGTGCTTCCACACCCACATTTATATATTGGATTTATTTTGCAGGCTCATTATTACAAGGCCATCATAATGTCACAAGAGTAACAGCAAAATTAGGAAACAGGTTGGAAATGAGCATCAGAAATAATAAAATAATTCAGTAATGAAAAACATACATCCATGCAAGCTTTTACTAGCATATTCCTAACTCCATATACCTTAGTGAGATCACTTTCCCATAATTCTAACATTCAGGTAACACCTAGCAGTAGCCCACAAGAACATCCTAGGTATTTCTTTTCAGGATGATCTAGCTGAGCAGCTCAGCAAGAGGTGCAGGCTGGTTCTGAGCAGGAGGTGCAGGCTGGTTCTGAGCAGGAGGTGCAGGCTGGTTCTGAGCAGGAGGTGCAGGCTGGTTCTGAGCAGGAGGTGCAGGCTGGTTCTTTGCAGGAGGTGCAGGCTGGTTCTTTGCAGGAGGTGCAGGCTGGTTCTGAGAGCATTCTGCCAGCACAGATGAGTTTCCATACAGCAGAACTCACTCAATGGCTCCCCAGCTCTCTGCTGTTGCAGGAAGCACAGTAAACCACTAGGGGGCCTACAGAGGAGCCGAAGGTGAGCTCAGGACATTTCCCCACATTGTGGCGTTGGGGAGGGGGGCGGTGTGCCAGATTACCAGGGCTTTTATTTTTTTAATTTAACCTTTATTAGACCAGGAAAAACTCCACTGAGATGGAAATCTCTTTTGAAAGGGGGACCTGACAGAGTGGCTTGCAGAGTGGGGAGGTAATTAGCAGAATATAATTAGGTCTTCTGATGGAATGAAGGAAGGGTCAGCCATAGGCCAGCAGCTCAGAGGGGAATTTAAAAGGTTCTGACTGTTAGCCAATAAGGACACAGGACTAACGAACTGCTGCTGAACCAGGAAGTTTCATTCCTGATGAACTGAAGTAGTCCTGCGGCCGGTCACCCGGGCAACTGGAGCTTCATTAGGAACAGCAGAATGTAACGGTCTATGTCAGAGATTAGGAACAGCACAATGGAGTGGTCTATATCAGCCATTAGGAACAGCGCAGTGTAGAGGTCTATATCAGCCATTAGGAACAGCGCAGTGTAGAGGTCTATATCAACCATTAGGAACAGCACAGTGTAGAGGTCTATATCAGAGATTAGGAACAGCACAATGGAGTGGTCTATATCAGCCATTAGGAACAGCGCAGTGTAGAGGTCTATATCAGCCATTAGGAACAGCACAATGGAGTGGTCTATATCAGCCATTAGGAACAGCACAGTGTAGAGGTCTATATCAGCCATTAGGAACAGCACAATGTAATGGTCTATATCAGAGATTAGGAACAGCACAATGGAGTGGTCTATATCAACCATTAGGAACAGCACAGTGTAGAGGTCTATATCAGAGATTAGAAACAGCACAATGGAGTGGTCTATATCAGCCATTAGGAACAGCACAGTGTTGCAGTCTATATCGGGCGGGTGGAAGTAGGGGTGTCTTTTTATCAAAAGACCTGTTAGCGAGATTGAGTGCATAAAGGGGTGGGGGGGTCGGGGGGCAAATCCAGTCACTCAGCAAGAGGACATCTGCCAGCACCCCCCCCCCCCCACTCCCAGCTCGCCCCCCATCCCCCCCAACCGGCCAGCGCGTCCCCCTCCAGCGCATACCCTGCTCAGGCCCAGAGGCCGGCCCGGTTCCCCTCCTGGCCTGGGACAGGGCCGGTCCCATTAACACATTAACAGCATTACCCACTCAGAGCCCCGGGGGCAGGGAGGGGGGCCGGGGGGGGGGGGGGGGTCAGGGGCATGTGCCACACGCGGGGGCGCTTGCATTTACGAGCTCCATTAGGGCCTAATGCAGGAGCTGCATTTCCTCAGTCCCCATTAGTGTGTGTGTGTGTGTGTGTGTGAGAGAGAGAGCTTCAGTCCTCCTGCAGGTGTGTGTGTGTGTGTGTGAGAGAGGTTCAGTCCTCCTGCAGGTGTGTGTGTGTGTGTGAGAGAGCTTCAGTCCTCCTGCAGGTGTGTGTGTGTGTGTGTGTGTGTGTGTGAGAGAGAGCTTCAGTCCTCCTGCAGGTGTGTGTATGTGTGTGAGAGAGCTTCAGTCCTCCTGCAGGTGTGTGTATGTGTGTGAGAGAACTTCAGTCCTCCTGCAGGTGTGTGTGTGTGTGTGTGTGAGAGCCACAGCTCGCAGTCCTGCAGGTGTGAGTGTGTGTGAGCTACAGTCCGCAGTCCTGCAGGTGTGTGTGTGTGTGAGAGAGGTTCAGTCCTCCTGCAGGTGTGTGTGTGTGTGTGTGTGAGCTCACAGTGATAGTGTTCTGGTGTTTGGGTATGAATGGAGATGCTAGAATATTAAGGTAGGAGGCTCAGTTCAGACACTAGAGCTGCCCGTGCCCTCAGCACTAATAATAGCGGTTTTGTGTTTACCGCGCAGTCTTCAGGTGAAGTGGAGACAGCGATGTGAAAGGTGACCGTGATTGAAAGGGACTCCCCGGTGTGGACGGTCAGTGTTTGGGAAGAGACGACAGAGCGTGTCGTTCTGATGTTTACTGACATGACAGGAAGTGGTGTTTGAGAGCCCCTGCAGCCCAGGCCGCTGTGTGCCGTTCATGTCGGGGTTTGCTCTGATGACTTTCTCTCTTCTGGAGCAAACGTCTCAATCTGCCTGACACACTAAACATGACACACTAACTCCCCCCACTCATCTCAGAACGGCTTCCCCTAACGGAACTTTCTGGATAGAAATGCATACCTTTCTAATGTGTGACAATATTGATGGATTATTATGGTAATGTGTGTGTGTGCATGTGCATTTATGTGTGTATGTGTGGGGAGGTGGGGGGTTGTGGGCCTGCAGAGAAGGGGGGGGGGGGTCCTCAGACTGCAGGGAGAGCTGGAAGTCTGTCCCAGGCCCATTTCACCTCACATGCATGTAACTGCTCACGGGCCAGCTTGGGCCAAAGCAGCTTTCCATTAAACCCTTTTGGCAGAGCTGACATGATGTTAAAAATATGACTTATTAATATACTGTACCTTTCATATGATTGGCAGGGAAAGCAGAACTGCTCTTTCTGGACTAAGTCTGAGTGTGCAGTGAAAGGTCTTACCTGAGTCTGCAGCCGCACCTGTGTGCAGACGGTCACCCCCACCCCCGCCCCCCACGCCCCCACCCCCGTCTCCAGCACCTGGTCTTCCTTCTTTTGGGAGCATCCGTACAAGTGGCTCCCAGTGTCAGGGAAGAGTGAGACTTTAATATTTAATCGTCCCTCACATCATCCTCTGTCCCGTGCCCTGCAGCCACGGGCGACAGGGAGGCCCCGTATGAAAAATGCATCATCAGAGGCCGACGCAGTCCGTGGGAATCTCACTGCGGAGACCCCGCTCATCAGAGGCCGACGCAGTCTGTGGGAATCTCACTGCGGGACCCCGCGCGCTCTCACCCATCTGCGCTCCTCCCATGAAATAAATATGCTACTTTCACACGCGCAATATGATCGGGGGTTATAGCCGTCTCCATACATATTGAACGTATTGTTTGTAATACAAGCAATCTTACATGGGAGATGTTACACACAATGTGCTATTGGAGATTTACATTTCAGACACGACTGTCTCCACTGCGCAGCTGCAGACGTGCGCTTGCAGTCAGTGATTCATCCCTGAGTGCTGAGTGAGTCAACTTGCTTTGTTCATCCTGTTCTGTGCTTTGCTATGTTACATTAACCAGCAGTGGTGATGTTTTCCTCTTGTTAGTTGTCCAAACTGCATAGTAACCACAAATCCTATTGTATTTGCTAGTTTTTATTGTTATGTCTTCTGCTATGTTTGGAAATTTCCAGCAAAACCACCTGGTTGATTTGGGTGGGATTTGACCGAGAGACTTAAAACAAGCCTTGCAATACACATGCTTTCATGTGATGTCTGCCACATTGGATTTTCTGAGCTATTTCCCCCAAGACTATATAAATATAAATAAAATTAAATAAACATGGAACTTACACACATCTGTTCACAAGAAGGGCCTTTCAGAAAGCACCATACAGAGAGCTGATACTCGAAAAAAGCATAGCTGTAGCTAGCTAATAAATATTAATGTTTGTGTGACATCACTAAAGTAGATGTATTAGCATTCAAATCAACTCAAACCTTAAAGTATTTGTCCACTCACTAATGATGGTGTTATAAACATATCGTAGAAACAGATCACTAAAAAATAAAAATCATTGTTCCTTTTTCTAGACATCAGGTAGTAATGCAGCTGCTCATTTGTAACATACTTGTGTCCTTTGGGTCACTGCCATCTTCATTTGCTGCCATTTTGGAAAAATGTAATACATTTTCCTCTTGTCAATGAACTTTATTCTAGATCAGAGTGTCTGCTAAATGGCTCATGTGCATATTTTAAGTCTTGATTTTAACTCATTCACATTAAATAGTGTTTTAAGGGAACACGGTTAATTTAGTGTGCATTATTTTACAAAATAATGAAAGAGTTGTTTTTAGAGTTGTTTGCATACGCGTTTCCCTCCAGGGCTGCTGTCCCATTAGAGCGCACCTGCGCAGGGCGGTCCAGCGCAGACGCGCTCTGTCTGTCTGCACGAGCGTCCCCGGGGGGGCCGTGAAGAGGACAGGATGGGCAGAGCGGTGCATTGTGGGAGCTGAGGGGAGCGGAGGGCGAGGGGGGGCGAGGGGGGGGGTGCTAATGGAAGACGCTAATGGTACCAGGACAATTAGTGCAGGAAAGGCCCAGGACAGAGCTGATGGCCGCAGTCAGCTGGGCCTAATCAACTGCACTCAGGCCATCAGGAGCGCAGGAGCACGGGCAGCGGGACAGGACCCCCCCAACACCCCCCCCCAAACGAGCACCGCCCCCCCACCCACCAGCCCCGCCCACTGGAGCACGGGCAGCGGGACAGGACCCCCCCAACACCACCTCCCCCTCCCAACACCGCCCCCCACCCACCGGTCCCACCCACCAAAGCACGGGCAGCGGGACAGGACCCCCCCAACACCACACCCCCGAACACCCCCCCCACCCACCGGAGCACGGGCAGCGGGACAGGACCCCCCAACACCGCCCCCCCACCCACCAGCCCCACCCACCGGAGCACGGGCAGCGGGACAAGATTTCCTGGTGCCACTATAAGGATGATGTGTGTGTGTGTGTGTGTGTCCTGTCCTGATCCTCCTAGACCTTTCTGCCGCCTTTGACACCGTCAACCATCCCATCCTCCTGTCCTCCCTGGCAGCTATGGGGATCTGTGGCACAGCACTTGACTGGATTGAGTCCTACCTCTCCGGTCGCTCCTTCCAAGTCGCCTGGGCTGGTGCAGTATCAGCACCTCGCCCCCTTGCCACAGGAGTTCCCCAGGGCTCTGTCCTTGGTCCCCTCCTATTCTCCCTGTACACCCAATCTCTTGGTCCTGTAATCTCTGCCCATGGGTTGTCCTATCATTGTTATGCCGATGACACCCAACTCTTTCTCTCCTTCCCGCCCTCTGACACTCAGGTCTCTGCTCGCATCTCTGCCTGCCTGAGGGACATCCAGAGCTGGATGGATAACCACCATCTTAAGCTGAACCCAGGCAAGACGGAGATGATCTTCATCCCTGCTCCATCCTCTAACCTTCTTGACTTTTCTATTTCCCTGGGGGACACTGTGGTGTCATCATCACCCACCGCAAAAAACCTTGGAGTGGTGATGGACAACAGACTGTCCCTCTCCCAGAACATCACGGCGGTGAGTCGAACGTGCAGGTTCTTCCTGTACAACATCCGGAGAATCCGCCCCTTCCTCACCACCTACGCAACCCAGCTCCTGGTTCAAGCGATGGTCCTGTCCGCTTGGACTACTGCAACTCGCTACTGGCTGGTCTGCCAGCATCCGCCATCAGACCCCTGCAGCTCATCCAGAATGCTGCAGCGCGTCTGGTCTACAACCTCCCCAGACATTCCCATGTCACCCCCTGCTCACTGACCTCCACTGGCTGCCTGTTATGGCTCGCATCAAATTTAAGTCCTTGGTGCTTGCATACCAGGCAGCTAAGGGGTCAGCACCAGGGTACATTCAGAGGATCATCAGACCTACACACCAGCCAGACCTCTCCGTTCTGCCACCTCTGGACGCTTGGCACCTCCCCCTCTTCGCGTCTGCACTTCCCGCTCCCGTCTGCTGTCTGTCCTGGCCCCTCGCTGGTGGAATGACCTCCCCGTGATGGTCAGAACAGCAGAGAATCTCACCACTTTCAAACGCAGACTGAAGACTCATCTCTTCAGGCTGCACCTCTCCCCACCCCCCTAGCCTATAGTTCAGCTCATTGTACCTAGCTAGGATAATTTGATTATGTTAGTGTATCTGGTAGGATTGTTTTTGTATGATTAGGTGTGATTCCAGTGCTAGTTTGTACTTTGTACTTGGTAGGATTCTTGCTGCTGAACAAGCTTACTCTACAGGGTTGGAGTCCTGATCGATGTGGTCACTTCTGGCACTACGATCCTTACTTCACTCTAGTGTTTCTTTTGCGCCTCTACATCTTGAAACCTATGCACTTGTTGTACGTCGCTCTGGATAAGAGCGTCTGCTAAATGCCTGTAATGTAATGTAATGTAATGTTTGTACGTGAGTGCGTGAGTGTGTGTGTGTGTGCGTGTGCGTGTGTCTGTGTGTGCATGTGTGTGTGTGAGTGAGAGTGTGCGTGTGTGAGAGAGAGTGTGTGTGTGAGAGTCTGTGTGTGTGTGTGTGTGCATGTGTGTGTGTGTGTGTGCGCGTGTGTGTGTGTGTGTGTGTGTGTGAGAGTGTGTGTGTGTGTGTGAATGTTTACACTGCTGTCTTAATTACACCCATGTTCCGTTTCCTCTCTTCTTCCCGCTTGGAGGCTGCAGTCTGAAACTGCGTTTCCTCTGTGGGCCTTTTTAGTGTCTTCATTAAGAGAACATCAGGTGCAAATTAGCGCATATAACTTGTCCTTAATAATAAAATGGCCGTTTGCCAATTAGACAGTGAGTGCGTGAGAGGTAAGTGTGTGCAGCCTGTCATTAAGAGAACAGAAAACTCAGGTTGCTACTGCCATCTGGTGGATAACAGCAGTGCTGCAGATACAAAATCTGAAGGCAAAATTAACTCTCACCTCAGAAAACCCTTACCTGGGCAGGGCTGGGCTGGCTCAGGTAATTATGTACCTGTTTCACATACCACACCAACCAGCTCTGCTGGCCACACCCACAAACACACACACACTCAGATGCACACACAAACACCCACAAACACACACACACATACACATACACACACACACACACATATACACGTATCCACACACAACACACACTCCTTCAAAACATTACACACACACACACACACCTGACAACACTCTCTGCTTCCCCCCACTGTGACACACACACACACACACACACACACAACTTACTGCTTCCACCTCACTGTGACACACACACAGACACACACACACTACTTACTGCTTCCACCTCACTGTGACACACACACACACACAACCTACTGCTTCCACCTCACTGTGACACACACACAGACACACACAGACACACACACACTACTTACTGCTTCCACCTCACTGTGACACACACACAGACACACACACACACACACACATTATGATATAGGATGACAGCCCACACCCGTGCACCCCCACCTGAACCCCGAGAGGGTCTGGTAAGCGGGGTGGAGGGCGGTTGGAGGGGGGTCATCGGATTCGGGATAATCAGAGCGGGCTAATGACCCCTCCAGAGAGTGGGTCTCTAATCCCCCCCCCTCAGGGACCGCTCCAGGGCCGCCTCCCCGTCCCATCACAGACCCCCTGTCTGAGCGCACACTCCGCGATTCCTGAGTCCGACTGAGCGCAGTTTAATCCCCCCCACACTCCCTACCCCCACCCCCACCCCGCCAGCCCCTCAAACCACCCCCGAACCCCAAACCCCAAACCCTGAACCCCAGCCACACAGCCTGCATGTCTGTTTCCTCTCACCGTCTCCACACACCTGGGTGTGCAGCACAGCTGTCTGCAGAGAGACTGGTGATAATGCTGCTCACATCACTAATAGACGGATTCTCTCTGTGATTTTGACAGAGCTGGGGGGGGTCATTATTACTACTCTTAATTTTAATAACTCACATTTTCACCCCCCAACCAAAGCCATGCATGTGATAAATTCACAAATACTTACCTCCACAA
>NC_057941.1:840000-860000 GCF_018555375.3 Anguilla rostrata
TTCTGCCCGCTGTGCCCACACAGAGCTCAGTGTGTTCTGCCCGCTGTGCCCACACAGAGCTCAGTGTGTTCTGCCCGCTGTGCCCCACAGAGCTCAGTGTGTTCTGCCCGCTGTGCCCACACAGAGCTCAGTGTGTTCTGCCCGCTGTGCCCACACAGAGCTCAGTGTGTTCTGCCCGCTGTGCCCACACAGAGCTCAGTGTGTTCTGCCCGCTGTGCCCACACAGAGCTCAGTGTGTTCTGCCCGCTGTGCCCACACAGAGCTCAGTGTGTTCTGCCCGCTGTGCCCACACAGAGCTCAGTGTGTTCTGGATGTTATAGGCACAGGCTCAGTGTGTCTGGGTGCACTAGAGCTCAGTGTGGTTCTGCCCGCCGCGCTCCACACAGAGCTCAGTGTGTTCTGCCGCTTGCCCACACAGAGCTCAGTGTGTTCTGCCCGCTGTGCCCACACAGAGCTCAGTGTGTTCTGCCCGCTGTGCCCACACAGAGCTCAGTGTGTTCTGCCCGCTGTGCCCACACAGAGCTCAGTGTGTTCTGCCCGCTGTGCCCACACAGAGCTCAGTGTGTTCTGCCCACTGTGCCCACACAGAGCTCAGTGTGTTCTGCCCACTGTGCCCACACAGAGCTCAGTGTGTTCTGCCCGCTGTGCCCACACAGAGCTCAGTGTGTTCTGCCCCTGTGCCCACACAGAGCTCAGTGTGTTCTGCCCACTGTGCCCACACAGAGCTCAGTGTGTTCTGCCCGCTGTGCCCACACAGAGCTCAGTGTGTTCTGCCCGCTGTGCCCACACAGAGCTCAGTGTGTTCTGCCCACTGTGCCCAAACAGCTCTGAGGAAACTGAGGAAGAATTTTTAGATGTTATAAATTGCCATTTTGCCAGCATGTCAATCAGCCTAAAAGAGGGAAATAAATTCTGGATCTGGTGCTGTGCGATGATCCGGACAGAATTTGCAGCATAGAGGTAGTGAAGCCACCTGGGGCTAGTGATCATTCTGCAGTTAGTTTTGATTTATTTTTGCAAATTAAGAGGACCTCCTATATTTCCAGAATCTCTCATTTTAGGCATGCTGACTTTAACAAGAGGCAAGACTGTGAATGAACAGTGGGGCTCATTCAAAAAGGTTATTCTTGAGGCACAATGTAAATTCATTTCAAAGATAAGTTAAAGTAAGTTGAAGAAGCGGTCTGCCAAGTGGATGAATAAAGCTGAAGCTCTACAGCTGGTGCGATTCTATTTATACCTGCCTCCTATATCTACCTCCTGTTATAGGGTTTACCTATCACTGTGTTGGCTTGAGCAGGTATGTGACAGTCACCTTTACGCACTTTTTCACATCGTAAAAGCCACAAAGTCCCCCATACCGATGAGGGTAAGAGCAGTGAAGGTCACAGCGATGACAGAACTCGCATGCTGAATTTACCCCCATTGTCGCATTGTGAATGTCACAAAGGCAAAGTTGCATGCCCCACTCGCATTGTCGCATTGTGATGTCATAAAGGCAAAGTTGCGTCTGCCAGTATGTGCCACATGCCAGCCAGTGTGAGCTGCTGATTTATACTAGGAATGCAAATTTTCTGCATTCTGTGTTAGAGCAATCGCCAATAAAAATAAATAAAAAGTCCACACACCCAGGTATAAAAACATTATGGATTTATTTCCAAAATTCTAAATGAAACATAACATACTGAGCATGTCCACATGTGCTCTATTATATGAATGTGCTTCTTTCATGTTATTAATTTGAAAGCACATTACTGAGAAATCATTTAAAATCAAACACAAAGCCTCACTGATAACTGGTGGTGGGAGTTTTTTTTAAAACTCATCGTTTGAATGAAACTAATCAAGGAAAACAGCCGTTTGCAATCAAACACTCACACAGTTCCGTGCATTATGCAGTAATGCAAGCTGCCAGTAAAAAAAAAACCGTGCTGTGGAGGTTGAGGATAACTTCACAAAGGCCTTTAAAATCACTCCACTAACAGGGCTGCCTTCAGCTCCTGCACAGGACAGCATGTATAAAGGCCTTTAAAATCACTCCACTAACAGGCTTCAGCTCTGCACAGGACACATGTATAAAGCTTAAATCACTCCACTAACAGGGCTGTCTTCAGCTCCTGCACAGGACAGCATGTATAAAGACCTTTAAAATCACTCCACTAACAGGGCTGTCTTCACTCCTGCACAGGACAGCATGTTAAGGCCTTTAAAATCACTCCACTAACAGGGCTGTCTTCAGCTCCTGCACAGGACAGCATGTATAAAGGCCTTTAAAATCACTCCACTAACAGGGCTGTCTTCAGCTCCTGCACAGGACAGCATGTATAAAGACCTTTAAAATCACTCCACTAACAGGGCTGTCTTCAGCTCCTGCACAGGACAGCATGTATAAAGGCCTTTTAAATACTCCACTAACAGGCTGCATTCAGCTCCTGCACAGGACAGCATGAAAAGGCCTTAAAATCACTCCACTAACAGGCTGTCTTCAGCTCCTGCACAGGACAGCATGTATAAAGGCCTTTAAAATCACTCCACTAACAGGGCTGTCTTCAGCTCCTGCACAGGACAGCATGTATAAAGGCCTTTAAAATCACTCCACTAACAGGGCTGTCTTCAGCTCCTGCACAGGACAGCATGTATAAAGGCCTTTAAAATCACTCCACTAACAGGGCTGCCTTCAGCTCCTGCACAGGACAGCATGTGACATATCAAAATCTGAGACGGGCTGGTTTTGATATTTTATCTCTGAATCTCCTGGTGCCAAAACAGATTTTCCAAAGAAGAATGGCACAACAGCCAGTGCAGTTGGATTGATATCATGATCATGTTTGCTTCTCTTCATCAGTTGCAACACACACTAATCCACTTGTTCGTCTGCATGCCTTGACTGCATGTGATAGAGTTCCTTAGGTTTGCCCTCTCAGCGTGTTCATCTCGCACTCTACCCAGGTTCTCAGGGTTTCCGGGGAGACGGAGTGAAGCTTCATGAACCCTGTAAGATTCAGTAAAGAATAGGTTTAAGGTGATGTTAGACTGAAGCTTTGTGACACCTGTAAGATTCAGTAAAGTTGATGCATGTTGTTGAGGGCCAATGTGATTGGGGTGTTATTTGGGTAGGGGTTTGGTGCATGTTGTTGAGGGCCAGTGGGGTTGAGGTGTTATTTGGGTAGGGGTGTGGTGCATGTTGTTCAGGGCCAGTGGGGTTGAGGTGTTATTTGGGTAGGGGTTTGGTGCATGTTGTTCAGGGCCAGTGGGGTTGAGGTGTTATTTGGGTAGGGGTGTGGTGTATGTTGTTCAGGGCCAGTGGGGTTGAGGTGTTATTTGGTTAGGGGTGTGGTGCATGTTGTGCAGGGCCAGTGGGGTTGAGGTGTTATTTGGGTAGGGGTGTGGTGCATGTTGTTCAGGGCCAGTGGGGTTGAGGTGTTATTTGGGTAGGGGTGTGGTGCATGTTGTTCAGGGCCAGTGGGGTTGAGGTGTTATTTGGGTAGGGGTGTGGTGCATGTTGTTCAGGGCCAGTGGGGTTGAGGTGTTATTTGGGTAGGGGTGTGGTGCATGTTGTTCAGGGCCAGTGGGGTTGAGGTGTTATTTGGGTAGGGGTTTGGTGCATGTTGTTCAGGGTCAGTGGGGTTGAGGTGTTATTTGGTAGGGGTGTGTGCATGTTGTCAGGGCCAGTGGGGTTGAGGTGTTATTTGGGTAGGGTGTGGTGATGTTGTTCAGGGCCAGTGGGGTTGAGGTGTTATTGGGGTAGGGGTGTGGTGCATGTTGTTGAGGGCCAGTGGGGTTGAGGTGTTATTGGGGTAGGGGTTTGGTGCATGTTGTTGAGGGCCAGTGGGGTTGAGGTGTTATTTGGGTAGGGGTTTGGTGGGGGTTCAGTTTTCTGGTTTTCTGTTGCAGGGCAGTGGGCCCCCAGTCCTCCTGCAGTCTCTGAAGGTTAAAGGTTAAAGGTTAAAGGTTAATCCCCATCGCCCGGGGGACATGCTGGAGGAGGAAGTGCGGCGGTGGATCTGGAGACTGGGCGTATTGATTGGGTGACCCCGCCCTCCGCTCCGGCCCAATCGATGAGCAGGGACGGCTGAGACGTAACAATGAAGAGCGGGATTGATCCGGCCCTGATGCAGTGGAGGGCTGTGTGTTAAAGACCGTGAGTGCAGTCAATCTTAATCCACCCACCCAGTCAACTGTACACATTCCAGCCCTGAAGCATTCAAGAAACAGTGTTGACTTTGCCTCCCTCACCTTCACTCCCCCCCCCCTCCCGCCCGCCCGCCCCCTCCCCTTCCCCCCCGTCCGCCAGCTCCCACCCCCACCCCCTATTCAGATCAATACGATAGAGCTAGTGACCTGCTTTTGTTGAGTTTAATTTTTGCCATTTTAGGAGATGAACCCGCAGCCCCCACGTCCAAACAGCAGAGCTGGCCTCCACCCTCCCGGCCCGTTCCTGTCACGCCTCTCGTCCAGCGTTTGGCGCTTTTGTTCGGCCCTGTTTTGTTTGGCGCGCTCAGAAAGCCGACCCGCAGGTAACAGAATAATTGATCTGCGGGGTCCAGCACCGGCTCCACAATGGCGGCGGGGTGCAGGCGGTGGAAACGGCACCTCCACCCCGCGCGCGGACACAATGGGGCGCTGAAATTCCACACGGGGCCCATTGACTCGCGGCGGGGCCGCGGATCGGCCCCCGGGGGCCAGCTGGTAAACCGAGCGGCGCTTGGCTGTCACACGCTGAATGGCGCATCGCCTTACCGCCGCATTGTGCCGGCGGTGTTTACGCGGTGGCCGCGCTGGGGTGTGAGGTTACCTGCGCGACACTGACACCTGCGGTGGGGCCCGGCTCGCACGGAGCTGTCTTTAAATAGCGCTTAGCGTGTCACCGGCGACCGGCCAGCGGTGACGGGAGAAGGGGGCCACTCTTGGCACGCCACCGTCTCAGGTTCTCCTGCCCTGTGAGCAGCAAACTCAGGCTCCTTTAACAACATCCTTTTGCCCTGAGTCAACCCCAATCATCTCAAATGTGTTTAACTGCTTAATTTCACACTCTCACCAAAGTATTAATCTGTTTTACACACCTACACTGTACGAATGTATCTATATTTGTGACATGAAAACATTATGGAACGAGATATCCAGCATGAGAGGAATTTCATCTGGCAGGAGAACAGAGCGAGCGAGCGTGTAGAATAGCCACCTAATCCAAGAAGGGGTCATCAAAGGGTTTCTCTTTCTGGGTCACATCTCAATCCAGTTGCCAACATCATTGTTAGGGAGCCGGAACGTTGGCTGCGGGTAACGCATTTCGCTGAAGTCTGCTGCATGGTGGGGCTCTCTACTGCAGGCGTCTCCTTCACTTCAGTGCCATGCATGCATGGCATAACGTGAAGCATGCATTTCTCTGCATGCAGCGGGTGCAGTGCATGCATTTCTATGGATGTGGCAGTACAGTGCATGCGTTTCCCTGCATGCAGCGTGCGCAGTGCATGCGTTTCTCTGCATGCGGCAGGCGCAGTGCATGCGTTTTTCTGCATGCGGTAGGCGCAGTGCATGCGTTTCTCTGCATGCGTTGGGGCCTTCCCGCTGGCCTCTTCCCGCTGCCCTCTGGAATCCGCCACTCCCAGGCTTAGCTCCCGCGCAGTTTTCCATTCGCTAAGCAGCGTGCCTGTTTACACAGCCATTGAGCTGTGTTACCTGGTCACTATGGTTACCAGGTAGAAATCTCTGTACTCACATCAATCTCTGCCTCCTCACCACAGGTATGCAGCAGAGCTCCCAGAGCCCCGCCGTAAGAGCCTTGTTGTTGACGTCAGCCGATGTGGGCATGCCTGGAGGGCACGAGGGGGCGGTTTCCATGTTCAGATACAATTAAATTGTGAAACACAATGTTCCGGCTGACAACCGACTGTTGGTCTTTTTGAAAGGAACGCACTTCAGAGGACAGCGTACAATGGGAGCAGAGGATAGTGCTGGGATCCTGCAGGCTCCAGCTCGCAGGCAGACGAGCTCAGCAGTAACGCAGCCGGGTGTGTTAGGTTTCAGTCAGAGATTAGGCCACAGTCACAGAGCAGGCAGCTCGGGGCTCAGGGGTGTAACTGTGTGTGTGTTTCTGAGCTGGGCGCTCAGCCAGGGTGCTGTGCGGAAATGCAGAGGTGATGAGGTCAGCTGGAACCGCGCAGGTCCTGTGTCCCGCTGAACGCACTGTCCCACTGAACACAGAGCTCTGTTTCTATATGAGCTTTCTCACAACCAGAGCTCTGTTTCTATATGAGCTTTCTCACAACCAGAGCTCTGTTTCTATATGAGCTTTCTCACAACCAGAGCTCTGTTTCTATATGAGCTTTCTCACAACCAGAGCTCTGTTTCTATATGAGTTTAAACCGAGCTCTGTTTCTATATGAGCTTTCTCACAACCAGAGCTCTGTTTCTATATGAGCTTTCTCACAACCAGAGCTCTGTTTCTATATGAGCTTTCTCACAACCAGAGCCCTGTTTCTATATGAGCTTTCTCACAACCAGTCAGACTGTTTACCTGCTGTGAATGCAGAATTTATCCTGAGAGTCTTGGGACCTGGGTCTTTGTGTTCTCTCCTTTCATGAAGATACTATAACCATGAAAAGCAGAATCACTTTTTCAAGGGCAGGTTCTCATGTGTGTCCTGTTTGCCTGCTTTACACAAAGTAAGGATGCCACAATAAAGCAGAGATGTTCTCTGATAGAAATCTTTTGGGGTCACGGGCTTGAAACACAAAGGCCCTCCTGGAGGAGAGAATGCATGACATCACTTCCTGTGGTCGGGTTTGTGGGACATTATTTCTTGTATAAATATAAACAGCGCTTCTGAAAGCAGAGCAGGGATTCAGGCCCGTGGGACAGTTCGGCCCATTGTGCAGGATCGCCCTGTGCTCTCCCTGTGAAAGGTGTCTGTGTACCATCGCTGGAAAACAAGACCAGCGCGTTGTTAACTGACACCGCGCTGACACCGTGCTGTCGGGCAGTGTGGGCCTCAGAGCGCAGCTAAGAGAGCGGCGCTGGAGTCTGAATTTACAGCCACCTCCTCGCCAACTGACTCAGATTTGTGTCCCTGAGCAGAGTGTCCCCTTACGCTGCTCGGCATTCTGATACTCATCAGGAGACGGGCGACTGCTTCATCCATTTTCACACACATAATCCCAGAGAGGGGGTGAAGTGCCCGTGCTCACGCAGTCCCCCGTGCACCTGTGCACCTGTGCGATCGGTATCTTTCTCTGTGGCGTAAACCGAGTGTGAAGCAAGCTGACCTCTAACGCAGCTGACTCATAAAGCGGCTAAATGGCCTCTCACTTCTGACGCAATCCAGGATTCTTGGGACCAGGATGCCGCGGCTGACTCAGCTGTGGGCGGACGCCTAATCTCTAAGTGCTTCAATGTTTATTTTTTTAATCGACTCGCGGAGAATACACTGATTTGTTCAAATGATTCCAATAAGCCCCGCTCCCACAGAAAGTGAGATCTTCGAGGTGAGAGTGATTTGGTAATGGCGCAATGACTGTTCAACCCACTGCCTGTTCACTTCAGAGGAAACTAATCAACAAGCCGGAAGTCTGTGGAATTCCTTAGAAAAATGCAAAAATGCAGTTTGCCTGTTTTATCACGCGAACAAAGGAAAGGTTCATAAGACCTTCACAACGTAACTGTGGAAAAAGCAATATTCACTGGCACAATAAGAGAAAAGTGGGTCTGCCAGAAATCCCCCTCAAATCCCCCCAAACCCCCAAACACCACTTCATCACCCCCCCCCCCCCCCCGCCCCCCCCCAATGAGTGCGCTACCCAAAAAGGGAAACAGGTAGTCAGTTAAACGGGTAAACACACCTGGAAGTACCCAATGTCCCAGGATTTCATCATGTATTTCCCATTCAGGAAGTGCTCATTTACGGCATACAGGAACAGCGCCCTCTGTCTGTGGGATAGAGGACGTACACCTCAGGGATTTTCACACGGCTGGGTGGGCAAAGCCAGTGAGCCACACCTGCAGGGGTCCTCCTCCAGGCATCTGTGCTCCGCAAGCTGGAGGAATATTTACCCAGGAAGCATCACATGCTCACGTCTGCACTGCTGCATCTGGGTAACAGCAGAGCAAGGCTCTGGTGTTACAGAATATAAGAATATCATACATCATACATCATACGTCATACTAACCCTCTCATTAAGACTGTGCCTCTTACATTTCCCACATGACAGTATGTAAGCAGTCATGGACATGCTTAGCTGTACAGGTAAGCCTACAGCACCTGTGTAGCACAGCAGTTTGGCACCTGGGCTTCTAATGCAAGGTTTTCAGGTTTGATTTTCAGGTAGGGCACTGCCATTGTACTTTTGAGAAAGATACTTCGTTACCAAGGCAACCTGAATTGCTTCAGTATGTATCCAGCTGAATGGACACTGTGTAAAACTGTCTCTCTGTACTAGAGTGCCTGCTGAATGTAATGTATTTTTTATTTAGCAGACGTGTAATGTTCTGTAAAACGGAACGTTGCTACATTGTAAACTTAATTTTATGATGTTCATGAATGTTCCACTTATTTGTCTCAGACACTTTATTAAGGTTTGCCTTAATTGCTCACCTGTACCATCACCCGGTAAAACCAAGATTGATACTTGGAATAAATAAATACAATGTTCTTTTTTTCACAAATTACAGTCCTGAAGCAGATTTACACTCTCCAGCATTCCCAACATTCTGGCAGTGAGGGGGTTAAATTTGCATGCTGCTTGCCTGAGAGGTGGGGGGGGGCTGTGCTCCTCACAGCGTTCCCTTCGCCCCCGTTGCCATTGTGATGTCATTCCCCTATCGTACCTGGAGGAATTTCAGTGCTTCCTCAGTCCATATTAGGCAGCATTCCGGTGGATTGACCCGGAGTTGAGCAACTCTGCACTTAAAGGCCCAGGCTTCCTGGTTTCCTCCTGGCAGCTGCTCCTCTTCCTCCTCACCTGTTTGCACAGGTATATACTTTTGTTTGCACCATGCAGTGTAAATTATTCCAGGAAAAATGTCCTGACCTTTCTTACCAAACTTTACCACCGTCTTATTCGTTAGCTGCTTCGTCTGTGTCGTGCAGAAATTTCTCATTTCTGATAAAATGGCGGAAAACCCCAGCAAGTGCAGGTCTCTTCTGCGGCTGGTTTTGTTCCTTTAGATTGGTCCCCAGGCTGGACACTCATCACACATCAGCTGCTCTGACACTAAGCCTGCAGTAAGCCTGCTGCTTTTCATGATTTTCATGGTTTTTCCATGGATGAATATGGACAGCTGTTGATTTATGATACAGCATGTTTTTTGTGTTTTCACCATTGTTGGAATGAAAAGCTCTTCGTTTTCAATAGACATGCAAACACACTTCTCCATGAACGTTACTGTACCGTATCAAAATAATGAAACATATTATGTAATAATATTCTATGTGTACTTTGTTGTTTGACATTTAAAGCATGTTGAAATCTGCATATTTAATATATGATGAAGGCTGTTCATTCACGTGTAGCACATTAAAATAATTGACTTGTGACTAAATTCGGTTTCAAACACACCCAACTTCTAAATAAAGCCCAGTAATCCACATAATCATTGACACTGGTTTATCTAGTTAATTCATACATGAATATTTCTTGTAGCATATAATGTCAAAGGCAGCGCACATTTTTGCTTTAGTTAAAATTACAGTAATTATATGCAAAGCAGTTATGCTGTAGGGCTGATTCATCGTTGCACTCAGGCTATTAAATGACTGGCAGGCATGTTGTCCCTGTTTACCAGGCAACAGGAAATCAAACAGTTCTGATGAAGTCTGAGATGCTGCCTCATCAGCCTGGTGACTCATGTTGAGGAGATAATGGCTGCATTGAGTGTTTCTGTGTGTCTGTGTGTGTGTGTGTGTGTGTGTGTGTGCACGTGAATGTGTGTGAAACATGAATTTTGTGTGTTTGTGTATGCTTCAGCGTGCTCATGCATGCGTACGTAAGTGAGTGTGAGAGTGTGTGTGTGTGTGTGTGTGTGTGTTTGTGTGTGTGGTCATGTGTGTGGGTGTGTGTGTGTGTGTGTGTTCGTGTGTGGTCATGTGTGTGGGTGTGTGTGTGTGTGTTCGTGTGTGTGGGTGTGTGTGCATGTATGTGCATGAATGTGTGCATATGTGTGTGTTTAGAGGCCTGTGTGTCCACACGAGTGTGAAACACCCATTTTGTGTGTTTGTGTGTATGCTTCAGGGTGCTCATGCATGCGTACGTGAGTGAGTGTGTGAGTGTGTGTGCGTTTGAGGAAGTAGGTCTACAGTAAAAGAATAAAAAATCAAAGTTCAAGGAAGACTTATTGCCCTGTCACGCTGCCCACAGCTATGAGTTATGAGACCCTGGAAGGCGGGGTTTACCCAGTGACAGGGAACAACCAGAAACCCGGGGAGAACAGGGGGCAGAACGACCCCCCTCCCTCAGTAAATACTAGCCTCCTGCGCCTCCCGTGACCCTCGCCCCCTGCGCCCTGCCCAGAACGACCCCCTCCCTCAGCAAATACTGCCTGCACCCTCTCGCAACACCCTCAGAACTCCTGCAGCCCCTGCCCCAGAACGACCCCCTCCTTCAGTAAATACTGCACCCTGCGCCCCTACCCTGCGCCACTGCCCCAGAACGACCCCCCTCTCTCAGCAAATACTGCACCCTGCGCCCCTGCCCCACTGCTCAGACGCCCCTAGCAACACTGAGCCCGCGCCTCCCGCGCTAGGCCCAAGCCTCTCGACGCTCTTGTTGTGCGTCGTCGGGAAGCGGTCAGCCCGAGCAGAGCGGAGAGGAGGAGAGGGGAGCGGAGGAGAGCGGAGCGGAGGAGAGGAGAGCGGAGGAGAGCAGAGCAGAGCGGAGGAGAGCAGAGCAGAGTGGAGGAGAGCAGAGCGGAGGAGAGGAGAGCGGAGGAGAGCGGAGCGGAGGAGAGGGGAGCGGAGGAGAGTGGAGCGGTAGAGAGGGGAGCGGAGGAGAGGGGAGCGGAGGAGAGCGGAGCGGTAGAGAGGGGAGCGGAGGAGAGGAGAGCAGAGAGAGGGAGCGGAGGAGAGGGGAACGGAGGAGAGCGGAGCGGTAGAGAGGGGAGCGGAGGAGAGGGAGCGGAGGAGGAGCGGAGGAGAGGGACGGAGGAGAGCGGAGCGGAGGAGGGAGCGGGGAGAGAGGAGGAGGAGGCGGAGCGGAGAGGAGCGGAGGAGGAGAGCGGAGGGAGCGAGCGGGAGAGAGGCGGAGGAGAGGGAGCGGAGAGAGCGAGCAGAGAGCGGAGCTAGAGGAGCGAGGAGGAGCATGAGCGACCTGATGCAGTGTGTCGGGGTGTGATGCAGGTGCGGTGTGGTTTAAAAGGTTACCTGAGTGACCTGATAGTGGCGCGTGACTTGTGAAGGAATCAGAGGCTGAGGAAGGAGCTCAGATTACATGTACTCCGCCATCGCAGTGCAGCCACACACGTGTACCCCGCCATCGCGGTGCAGCCACACACGTGTACTCCGCCATCGCGGTGCAGCCACACACGTGTACCCCGCCATCGCGGTGCAGCCACACACGTGTGCTTCTCCATCACGGTGCTGTTACACACATGTGCTTCTCCATCACGGTGCTATTACACACATGTGCTTCTCCATCACGGTGCTATTACACACATGTGCTTCTCCATCACGGTGCTGTTACACACATGTGCTTCTCCATCACGGTGCGGTGGCACGCGTGTGCTGAGCCATGCCTCCTGTCCTGCTCATGTAACTCAAGTTCCACGTGGCGAGCGATTCTGGGCCAGCCCGGGGAAGTCCCAGTCAGCACATCCTCTTTAATGACGGCGGATTTGCTGCCCAAAACATGCACAAACATGTGCTTATGCAAATCAGAAGCCAGGCACAAAAACACCGACCCAAGCGTTGTTTTCACAACAACTGTAAACAAATATCTTCCTGTGTGTTCACCTGAGCTGGGGCTGTTTTTCTATCCAGCGCTGGCACGTGCGGTGCAGCCAGAGCAGTCGAGTCTGGCTCCTGTTCTGCGCGGTTTGTGCGGTTTGGTTAGATTTTTATTTGCTTTGATGACAGGAACAGATCTGTATCAGCCGCGTGGGATGTGGATGGGCACCGGGCATATCTGGACACTGTAGATGCACATCAGAGAGGTCAGAGGTGTCCAGGAATGTTAACTGGCATTGCAGCCCTGCTGTCATGGAAACCAAGAGAGCTTCAGGGCTTCAGGGCTGATTGATCTACCAGGAAGTTGATCTGGTCGGTGGAACACAACACCCCTACGCACTTCCTGAAGTCTGCCAGAGGGGAGTCACAGGTTATTCCCTCTGTTCTTCTTACTCTCTCACTCACTTTTCTCTTTCACAGTCCCACATTTCCACACTCATTCCAACTTACAGATCAAGGCACACAGCACAGTCACAAGTCACAGATCTACAGCACATTTGGTTATATATGCAAACTCCCAGAAGAGCCACTGTAAACAAATCTTTTATCCATTCGAGCAATTCAATGACCACACGGTTTGTAGACGGTAATTGTATTGTTAACCATCTAAATACAGAATTCAACAGGAAGAAAAACCCCATGACCTAGAAACCCTTTGGACTCTGAGATCCAACTTTCCAATTGTTCCTTCCACTGGGCGGAAGTGATGGAGGGGAGAGGGAGTGATGGAAGAGAGGAGCGATGGAGGGCGGAGGAAGTGATGGAGGGAAGAGGGAGAGTGATGGAGGGCAGAGGGAGTGATGGAAGAGAGGAGCAATGGAGGGGAGAGGGAGAGAGAGAGGGAGTGATGGAGGGAAGAGGGAGATGGAGTGATGGAGGGGAGAGGGAGTGATGGATGGGAGAGGGAGAGGGAGTGATGGAGGGGAGAGGGAATGCCCCAGGACCTGCCCCTTTCTGCCCCAAACCCCCCCCCCCCATCCCAGGACCTGCCCCTTTCTGCCCCCCCACTGCTCACTCCCACCCCTGTCCCAGGGCAGAGTGAGAAAGAACAGAACAGAGTTATTATCTGAGAGAGGCGGTAAATGGAAGGGCAAATAAACAGGTTTCAGTTTACAAATGGCCTCCCTTTCAGTGTGTGGGGGGGGGGGGGTAATATGTATATATGAGCAGTTACCTTATCTCCTCTCTGTGTGTTTGTGGTGGGGGGGGGGGGTGAGGGGGGTTAAACCGTTTCAAACTGCCTGTGGGTCGGGGCTGAAACAGCAGGAGGGTGGGACACGCACCCCCCCAGTGCCGCCTACCCCCCCAACCCCCCCACCCCACCCCAGTGCCCAGCCCACTTGCAGGAGAGCGGACTGTGTGCTGAGGCCTTTTAAAGAGTGGGTGGCAGTGTGGTATAATGGGTAAGGAGCTGGTCCTGTTACTGGAAGGTCACAAGTTCAATTCCTGGGCAAGACATTGCTGTTGAACCCTTTAGCTAAAGGTACTTAACCTGCACTGCTTCAGTATATATCCAGCTGTGTGAACGCATGCAGTGTAAACGCTGCGTAAAAGGTGTGTAAGTCACTCTGGATAAGATGCTGAATGCTGCTTGTGCTGGAACAAAACAGCACAGGTGAACAAAAATACCTGCCAACAACAAAACACCATATCAAAAAGGATATCAACTATCCTGGAAAAAAATATGTAATTCACCTTTACATTAATGCTTCCGGAATCACAATTCTCAAAAGAAATAAACTGACAAATAAATGTATTCAAGTCACAGTCATGGGTGCCGGCAGTTTGTGGGGTACTTACAAAAAATTTACAAAATGGCAAGCAATATTACACACCGTTCATTTTCATAACCTATAAGTGCAACTATGATACTTTATGGTATATATTAAATAAGTTATAAGCTAAATGAAACATTTTCTGTCATAAAATGAGTTTTAAAAATAGTATTTTTGTGAAATAAGATAAAATAAAATCGCAGGATTAGCAGCAGTAGAAGCAGAATTATGCGGAAAGGGCTCCTCAGACGCAGCTGGATGCATGCTCAACCGAACCTCACAACACAGCCAGCGCTCTGGCTCACCCACGTGCTCCATCCTAGATCTCACCTGGTCTGCACTCACCTGTGCATAGAGAGAGAGCATGAGACCACAGACTGCTCTCTTAGGCTAGGGTAACGGAAAATTCCTCTTCAGTTCCGTTCATAGCTCACCTGAAATAACCCGGTTCTCACATCATGGGGCACGAGAGGTCAGAACCCATGGCTTATGGCTGAGAAAGTTTAGCATGTGGCATGCATTACAAAGGAGAACATTGACATTGACTATTAGCCTGACAACAATAACAATAATGCTTAGAAATGACTGTCAAAGGGAATTACAGTGCGTGCAGTTAACGACCCTGCTGCATAGTTAGCAGCGCTGGCAGTTAGTGTTCGGTATGTGGGGCAGCGTGCAGAAGCGCATTTCCTGTGTAAGACCGGGAACATGCCTGGAGCGGTGTGGGGAGGAACTCGCTGTTCTCTCAGGTGAGGTCATGTGTTTAGCGTGTGAAGTCAGAGCTCTACACTCTCCTGCAATTGCTTGACCGTCGTAGCCATGGTGATTCTGCCCTGCGAGTCGTGTCCCCCCCCCCCCTTTGAAAATAGGGGTAACAGAGACGGTGCTGTGAGAAGGGTTAGCGGTGTGGGGCTAAATGTGTGTTTAATTTATACTGCTCAAAACCTGCCATTGCGTCATCCTCCCTCCACAGGATAAAACATGCAAGTGTTTGTGAGAACTGAATGCGTGCCTCTGAATTATGAATATTTAAGGTGTGTGTGTGTGTGTGTGTGTGTACGTGTGTACTTGCGTGTTTTGTGTGGTTTACCAGGAATGTTTTATTTCTTGCAAAGTTTGAGTGATGGACAGATGAACAGAGAGTGGGGGGGGCAGGGGGGGGCTCTCCCTGTTTTAGTCAGCAGACCATGGCCTTCCAGGTCTGTCCCGTGCGGTTTGGGCCTGTCCCAGTTTTTATGCCTGTGCCGGTGGTTTTATGATGGTAAACCACAAAAATGTCAATCAACCAGAGCGGCAAGAAAGAGTAATCGGCTCTTAACCCCTGAGCTGAGCGCTCACTAAAGCGACCTGTGTCGTGCGAGAGGGAACCTTAGCTCACCTCAGGAGACCTTATGAGTCGTCTGCCTCAGGAGGCCTTACGAGTCTACCTCAGGAGACCGAAGTCATTTTTCTCACGTCATTCCAGTGATTCTTTTCGACATTATTCACTGCTATTCCAGTGCATAAACACATACGCTAATCCCCGCAGGGGACTATGCGACTATACGGTCATATCTTTGGACTGAGGTCACCTGCTCTGTCACTTATTTGCGATCACTCTTTTGAGGTTCTGGTATCACAAGATTTCATATTGTTAGAAAGGCTGAGAACTGTGTTGTGTTGCTACAAAAGGAAGAAGGCTGTCTCTCTATTTCTTGCTAAACGGTTATAAATAGTCCCAGACTGCAAGTGCAAGAAGTGCTGACTTCATTTACAGCTTGTTCACTACCCTGTTGAACATTAAACTAAGTTATACAAATAACAAAGCTACCCTAATTACACGACTTTATATGAACAACAGCATAGAAGCATAGGCTCTGAAAACAGAAGAAGAAGCGACACCAAGAGCAGGTAAAGGTGTGCGAGAGAGGGTTGGGGTGAAGGTGTCAAGGTGGTGTCTGAAGAGGTGGGTCTTTGGCTTGAAATGGTTAACATCTCTGCTGTTCTGCTGGCCCATTTTACCACCGAGGGGCCAAACTGACCTCAGGGAGAACCAGGAAGTGCAGTTCTGGGAAGAGGAGGAGCCAGATGCCCCAACACTGCAGAACAGAGGGGTCTGCTTGGTACATGCGGTCTGATCATTTTTTAAGATATGCTGGTCCCCAGAGTATCCCAAGGGAAAATCTCCATCTTCACCAGGTTGAGTTTTAGATGGTTATTTTCTGTCCAGCTCAAGATGTCATTCCAGCAGTGTTCTCTGCCATCATCATGCACCTCTTCCTTTTTACAGTGTCCTCCAGACAGACAGACAGACAGACAAACAGAAGGACAGAAGTACAGATGGAAGGACAGGACAGACAGATGGACAGACAGATGAGGACAGAGACAGACAGAGGACAGCCAGAATGGAAGGACAGACGACAGACAGACAGAAGGACAGGACAGACAGACAGACAGTGAAGGAAGGACAGACAGACAGACAGAAGGGACAGGACAGACAGACAGATGTAAGGACAGGACAGACAGACAGACAGAAGGACAGACAGACAGGACAGACAGACAGACAGACAGACAGAAGGACAGGACAGACAGACAGACAGATGGAAGGACAGGACAGACAGACAGACAGACAGACAGACAGACAGGCAGACAGACAGACTAGCTGTCAACAGGTGGAATGAAGGACCAGTTGAACCTGCAGGCACTGCAGCCCTCCAGGACTGACGTCTAACAATCTTCTAGAACCTAGATTTTCTAGCACTGCAGGGGGTTCCCGGCCAGACTTGATATGCAGTGGCTCTACATAGATTTGAGAATTTATGACCCCCGGTCTCTGGGGTGCCTCTGAGTCAGGGTCCCCAGGATCAGAAAATGTTGAAAATCACTTTTCTAGAACAGACTGCGTCAACTGCTCCTTCTGCATCTCCGCTAGTCAAAGGGAACACATGAACAGATTAATGAACTCCTGAAATAAACAACTTCAGGAGCAGAATTTCAGGACCCTCTCTGGTCAGGGTGTATGAGTGTGACACGCGTGTGGTGCCCCTCTCTGGTCAGGGTGTATGAGTGTGGCACGCGTGTGGTGACCCTCTCTGGTCAGGGTGTATGAGTGTGACACGCGTGTGGTGACCCTCTCTGGTCAGGGTGTATGAGTGTGACACGCGTGTGGTGTCCCTCTCTGGTCAGGGTGTATGAGTGTGGCACGCGTGTGGTGACCTCTTGGTCAGGGTTGATGAGTTGATACGCGTGTGGTGACCCTCTGGTCAGGGTGTATAGATGTGACACAGCGTTGGTAGACCCTGCTCTGGTCAGGGTGAATATGATGTGACACCAGCGTGTAGGACCCTCTCTGGTCAGGGTGTATGAGTGTGACACGCTTGTGCCTCGTCAGGTGATGGGTGACGGGTGACCCTCTCTGGTCAGGTGTATGAGTGTGCACGCGTGTGGTGACCCTCTCTGGTCAGGTGTATGAGTGTGACACGCGTGTGGTGTCCCTCTCTGGTCAGGGTGTATGAGTGTGGCACGCGTGTGGTGATGAAGATGTAAAGCGCACATTTTTTATGAATGAGCGCAGCAGCGCTCTCAGGAGACGTGAGCAGTACTCCTGAGCTCTGCAGCACAGTTTCAGCACCTGGTTGATCATCATGTTCCTTCATTTTCAGAAGAACTTCATAAACTGATATCACAGACCCAGTCTCAACCCAACCATTCTGTGCCATGCTGCAAAACCATTCCAGTGATTTTTT
Source organism: Anguilla rostrata (assembly GCF_018555375.3). NCBI lineage: Eukaryota > Metazoa > Chordata > Actinopteri > Anguilliformes > Anguillidae > Anguilla > Anguilla rostrata. Next base: position 857,437 of record NC_057941.1, read on the forward strand.
AAAAATCCCATTAATGTCACCTGCCAATCAAATTTACTTTGATATACTGTACAGCTCTAAACAACATGCAATGTTACTGATTACTTCGCAGAACGAATGTTCAGGAAACAGTGCCAGTTAAACTGCTGACGGACTGAACAGAATAGCTGGGATTCTCTGGCAGTGCATCAAGGGTGACAGCAAGAGAGGTAAAATCGCACGGGTACAAATCTCACAGTTGTGAGGAAAAACTCCCTCCAGCCCTCCCGAAAACAACAACAACACCCTACCCTAACCCTAACCTACCCACGCGGTCTGCATGCCATCCAAATTAAGCTCTATCTTCATTTGTTTATGAAAAGAAACCTTATTAATAACCAAGCTAGATTTGTTAGTGTTTAGTTATTACAACACTGGACTACAGATCTTGGAGTCACAGGTTTGAATCTTCAGTGTGACACTACCGTTGTATCCAGAGGTAGAGTTTTTCCTGTCAATTTCTCACTATAATGGTATATACATTCCAAGCAAATACATAATGATTAATATAATTAATCAATAATGCATCTCTCAAGATTCTGGTCCTGATAATCTCCCAGCTGAATGGGTTTAAAATTGGGTTTAAAAATGTAGAGGTGATCAGACTCTCCTGAAAGTAGCATGTGTCTGAACATGTGGGAGGATTACATTACATTACATTTACATTTATTTTTATGGGAGCAGACTGTAATTTCCTAAATAACAGTAAATACACAGGCCTTACTCTATATTCTGTGTTACACTGTTTTTAACAGGGTCACTTTTCCCAAGTTCAGACTTACTGCTGCTGTTAGAAACCTTATATATTGATTAGAATTTGTACAATAAGAACACAGTCTCATATTATTTCAATTCACTAATGTTTTGGCTGGGCCATTTAAGGAAAGCAGATGTTGTTATGTAATTTTTACTTATCAAGACGGAAATCCTTTTGAAGAAAAAAAAGACAGATAAGTGTGTGTGTGGGTGCCGGTGTCTGTGTATGATGTTCACATAAAATATTTTTATTACAGCCGTGGATTACACCGGAAATTCGGGTTTGTTTTAATAAGTGATGTTATACAAAGACACAATGGCCATTTTCTCAGATTCACTCATACATAACTAAACAATTTAACTTCATCATTATCACCATCTTCTTTCTATGTTCTCCTTTATAAGAAAGTAAAATTCCTTTCTCCTTATATTCCTACAATCTCAAGACGTTCTTCATAGACACAGGTGAGGCACACCTTACCCACAGGTGATTGGATTAGAGGTTCCTCCCCTGCTATGATTGGCTAATATGCTTGTCAGTCATTATTCCAAGTAATGTTTCTCCATACTTCAACGCAGGTAAAGAGACCTGACAGACAGAGGGAGGGATCTAGCGATGCAGTGTGTCTGGATTTGACTAAACCATCGCATAGACGATAGAAAAACGTATGTTTTTCAGTGTTGAACACATTATTTAATTAAATTTAAATTAGCTGTTCTTTTGCGGGGAAAAGTATGGCAAGTATAGGACTGGCCGTTAACGTCGCAAACACAGAAGAGAGGGTCGTTTTTACGCAACTAAAACCGGTGAGGTTGACCGGAGGGGACGGCGTAGAGGACTCGTCTGTGTTTGAGGAAGTCAAACCTCCAGCGAGAACTCCAGCGAACCCTTTGGAGATGACCCAGGTACGGCCGGGGCTCCATCTTGCCTTGTCTTCTTTCACTTTCTTCAGTTTTCAGTTGTGGTGTGATTTCTAGAGACCGAGTTTCATAGAGTCCCGTAGCCTACACGAACAACAGAACATGTATGGATATGCTTATACAGTATATTTATCTGAAGGAACATAAAATTTCCCATATTGTTAAAAACCGAGGAGACTTTTGTGTGTACAAAAGATGCACTAAAAGAGGGAACATAGCCTATAGCCTGTGTATGCGATAAATGAATATTTTAGCCAGGGGGGATTTTAATGAGGCTATTCTGTAATGTGCTGCTGTTTTGCCAAGTCAGACAAAACGAAGATTAGGTGAAAGGGTGAAACTTAGAAGAAGTGTTCGCAGTTCACTGTCTTTGCTGATTTACGGCGCATCGTTGCCTCAATTAACATCTTGCGCAAAGGAACTTGCTACAACAAGCACTCTCTTAAAATCGGATTTGAAAACTTCTGATTACTCGGGTACAGTTTACACAGATAAGCTATATTCAATATTTCAGCCAAAGTACTGTATTAAAATCGGTTGTAACGGGCATGTTGCTTGTGTTTGTGTACTGGTGGTAATAGTTAATACAAATAATTCCCGTCACATACAGAGAAAAGTTCAGTTCTACCACATCTTTGTCACATCTGAAGCGATTTATCAGATTATTATTATTATTATTATTATTTTAAAAGTCTACGTCCGAAATATATAAAGAAAAGTTTCTTATTTAAATTCAGTCAAAATATATTTTCTTTTTACAAAATTTTCCAAGTATTGTTAATTTTGTTTACTACAGATCTATATCTATAAATTGCAATTATTGCGACCAGTGTTTACACAGATTTAATATGCCCTTGTTAACATATTTA